>NW_028261390.1:62215303-62393636 GCF_051295495.1 Thamnophis sirtalis | reverse complement strand
AGGGATTGGCGCCTATCCAGTTCCTCAACCAGATGACCCATACGTTGCAGATCTTCTTCAAGTGGCTGACAACAGGTGATTAAACTTTAGCAATATTTCAAGGGTCATTTCAATCATTAGGAGTATTAGGGGTGGGTGGGGTCAGGGGTGGGCTTCAACAATTTCAGCAATGAGTTCTCTGCTCGGTTGCTGGGTGGGTGTGGCCTAGTTGGCCTCTTGCACCACGGCGGGTGGGTGGGATTTTCACCTCCCCCGGGCTCTGGAGGCCTTTTGGAAGGCCTGTTTCTCCCCCTCCCTGAGCCCTGGCACGGGCCCTGCACTTACCTCGCATCTAAAACGGGCCACGTGGAGACTCCTAGGAGGGGCCAGCCAGGGGTGGGATTTGGAGGTTCTCCAAATCGGCCATAACGTTTGCTATGGGTTCTTGCGAACCTGTAGCAGCCCACCCCTGGATGGTGTGTGTGTGTGCAGTTTTAGAAGAAATGCACAGTTAATACATTTATTTATATTACCCTATCCTTGACTGAGAAACTGAACATTTCCTCAGTGATATTTATTTAGTTATCAGTTATGTAGATTAGATTTGAAGAGTATAGTAGAGATCTTATAATAGCTCATCTGCTTGTTTTCCCCCCTTTTATATAGGAGATCTAAAAGTGATATATTTTCTTTCATACTTGGAGGTCTTGTTTAAGAGAAAAGGGTTTGGGGTTCTGTGAAACCATGTTTTTCTCAATCTTCTACCAATTCATTTTTTTTTCTCCTGGGTAATCTTTGGCCATAAATTGTGGAAACTTCTCATACTATAATATATACAAACATGACAGTGCAAGCCTATATCTTAATTGTGAATCTCCTTACCAGGGAAGGATATCTACAAAATTTCTAAGGAAACCTTTTTTTTCATAAATGTATTTAAAACTGGAAGCTTGTCTGTATGACAGAGGCAAGATGAAGGTGGTTTATGTATATATTGAATGTTTCAGAATTCATGAGCTGCAGATTGAAGTAGATGACTTGCAGGAAAAACTAGAGATAGCTGAACGTGAAATGAAAAATTACAGCAAACAGGTATATTAAGCTCGTTATAGTTTTGCCTATTGATTTGTTAATATCTATAGTTTCTGTAATAATTGAAGAAGTGAGTATTTTATTATTATTGTCCCATCTCTATATATACATATATCTAGAGCTATAGTATGTATACATACATACATACATACATACATTTGTATCTACACATATTGCATACACCATCAACTCATGATGGCAAACATATCTAATACCCCTGCCTCCTACAGTATTTTTCCACAACAACCCTAAGAGGTGGTTTGGGTTGAAAGAGATTGACTGGCCTAAGTCACACAGCTAGCTTTCGTGCTTAAGAGAGGCCAAAATTCACAGTTTCCCAGTTTCTAGGCCACTGAATTTCATCTCTTAATAGAGATGTGCAATCCATTCACAAATCATTGTGTGCACAGAGCAGCCAGTTGCTCATGGTTTGTGTCCAGATTAAAATAATTCCAATTTCTATGTCTGAACTGAAATATACAATTCCTGGACAGAAAGGGCAAGAGAGTTGAAGGGACAGCAGGAAAATGAAATATTGGCTACAATTGGGGGAGATATGGAAAGAAAAGAGTTGTGTCGCTGGGGCTGGGAAGGCTGGGATGGGATGGCAAATATCCTTGGGTTCAGGTGCACCATATTCAACTTCTTTCCTGACCTTCTACAGTCCTTATTTTAAAAAAATGCTGTACTTGAGGTCAAGGACATTGACAGCAGCAAAGGGGAGGCAGAGAGAAAGGAAAGCCCTGGGAAATGAGTGTGGGTGAATTGGTTGAATAGCTACTACTGCCAGTGTTCTTGGCTTCAGGCTCAATGGTTAGAATACATTATTGCAGGCTAACTCTGGTGACTGTCAACTTCAATCCACACCAGGCTCAAGGTTGACTCAGCCTTCCATCCTTCTGAGGTCGTTAAACAAGGACCCAGATTTTTTTTGGCGGGGCGGCGGAGATATGCTGACTCTGTAAGCCACTTAGAGAGGGATGTAAAGCACTATGAAGTGGTGTATAAGTCTAAGTGCTATTGCTACTCAAGCAGTGCATGTATGTGGTTATATCGTAGGGAATGACTTACAGCACTGACTGTATTAATGCAGTTATTTTTTTTCTTTGAAGGTTGAGCTCCGAGACAATGAGATTGAACGTTTAGGACTCGCACTAGATGGCGGCCGTTCTCATGATGTAATCTCTCTGGAAGCCAAAAGCAGAAGTAATGAAAAAATTATTGACCACTTGAATTTGCAGGTAACACTGTTGACTGTCTTTCAGCTTCTACATCTAAAGCAGCGGTCACCAACTGGTGGTTCACGAGAAAATTTTGGTGGTCCGCAGAAAAATTATTTGCACTTTTTATATTGCACTAAATCAGGGGTCCTCAAACTACGGCCCCTGGGCTGGATACGTACAATGAACGTTTGTGTTGTTGCAGAGAGTCTCTCCCTTCGTGGTCTTTTTGTGTGGGTCAGAGGGGGGAAGAAATTCTGACTTGGGGTCTGCTTCAAACTCCTGTTCGGGGCTTTGGCCAAAGGCTGGAGGGAAATGCTCCTGGTGGCGAAGAGCTAGAAGGCCTTGTTCCAGTGGGATTGCATTATGGCCTGGAACTGGCTGGCCATCTTAGCCTGCTGAGCCTCCAGGTACTGGTACCTGGCCTTGCACTCCCGCAGGTCTTCCCTCTGCTTGGAAAGCAATAGCAGTAGACTTATATACCGCTTCATAGGCCTTTCAGGCCTCTCTAAGCGGTTTACAGAGAGTCAGCATATTGCCCCCAACAATCTGGGTCCTCATTTTACCCACCTCGGAAGGATGGAAGGCTGAGTCAACCCTGAGCCGGTGAGATTTGAACCGCTGACCTGCTGATCTAGCAGTAGCCTGCAGTGCTGCTTTTAACCACTGCGCCACCTTGGCCATAGTTCTCAGAGTGAGGTGCTTCTGCTGAGCCTCCTACTTGTCAGATCCAATTTGAACTGAGCAGTTTTGCCAACTCTTTCTTGTGGTGGCTGCTTACCTTCAACAACTGCTTCCTGTTGGGGCCCTAAGGAGACAGGGTGGGAAGGCAAGGAGTGGCTGGGAGGAGAGGGGCGAGTAGAGGCCGGCGAAGTGCCCCTCGATGTGAGTGACATCAAATTGGCCACGCCCACCCAATCACGTGACCACCTAGTCATGACCACCCAGCCTGTCATTAGGCAGATTATATTAGTGGTCCGTGAGATTTAAAACTATGAATTTAGTCCCTGAGGGCCAAAAGGTTGGTGACCCCCGATCTAAACATAATCTAAAACTTTAAAATATGGATCCCCTTAACGTTAGCCAAAATACAGTGAAATTTCCGCTTTCTACACCTTGATTAAATGGATTTCCCATGCAAATGGGTAAAATGCTCAAGTGCCATTTGGCATAATGATGGCATTACATAAACAATGCAAAAGGCCAGGTGTCAGTTTATGTAATTTTGCCTGATAATGGCATCTTCATACAAATGAATATCAGACAATTAGTCCATTCAAATGAGATTTCACTTTAATTATTGTCATTTCCTGAAGAACTACTTTTGGTATCTTGGCTTGATGAATGTATGCAGATTGCAATTAAGGTTATCTTAATTATGTTTTTTATGCCTTTCCAGTTTTCTTTTGAAATGTCTGGGGTCTAATATATAACTTATACAATTATGTGTAAGCTAGGAGAGTTTTTTTTAATCATTCACAGATTTAATGTATTAATTTGTATTCTAAGGGCAGAAAGTACTGTGTTTGTTCATTAGGGAAGATCCTTGAAGGTATGTCTAAATTTTGTTGAGGTGAATTTAACTGGATACATGGTGTCAATATTTATAGGTTGAATTTCTACAGCAAACAAACAAAGACCTTGAAAAGCGCATAGAAGATCTTTTGGATAGCAGGCAAAATATGACCAGTGAGGTGGCTCATTTAAGCAACAAAAATGAAGAACTGTGTCAAGAATTGACTGAAATTGATCACTTGGCCCAACAGTTGGAGAGGCATAAAGAAATTGTGCTTGAAACGGCAGATAAAGAAATTGGAGAGGCGAAGGTAGGAAAATTTCGGGAATTACTAGAACATCAAGAATATGTTCCAATTCCTTGAGAAAATGTTCCATGGTTCGTTTTCTATCACAATTCATTTATTTGTTTTAAATCTCGAATACTATGAAGTTTTATGCTGAAGAAGTTTTCTTATATTTTTACTAATTAAGTGAAATCAATAATGTTAGTTTTAATGGTTTTGTGCAGTTGTTCTGCATTACACGAATAAGAATTTTTATATTTTGCTGTTGATTAGAATGTATATAACATCTTTCTAGATTTGATAAGTGGAAAAGCTCTGAAGTTAGCCAAAAAACTAATTAAGAGTTTCTTAAAATATGGAATAGCATTAGCATTTCATAAAAGCTACATACAGATTACTTAATAGAACCGTGGGAATATTCAACCAAAAGAAAGCAGCAAGTCTTTCGTATGCAACTGATTAAGAGCTTTTCACTTTCAGGCAGCAGCTGCCAGTGGCCCAGCATTCAGTTAAGGTCATAGAGCTTAGGTTTTTAATTTGCAGTTAGGACTTTTCAGGGAAGCATTGGGCAGTGGAGAAAAGCAGGACAGGAAGAGAGAGTTGGTTTAGTCAATCTTTCTGTTCTGGGGTGGCAGGAGCATATGGGATAGCTATTAGCTGACTGTAATGATGAATATGTGAACAAGAGACAAAGATGCGGCACAGGTTATAAATCTGGGCATGGATTACACTTTTTCATCACTGCCGTAAGTGGTAACGCTTGCTGTCCGAGGCAGTTGCTAAATAAGGAATATCTACACAGCCATCAAAATTCTTTTGGAACATTTTCTTAAAATAATATTGAACATGAAGCAGCACTTGAATGGGGAAGATTACCAGGGATGTCAGGATAGACTGGGAAATTGGGAAAAAAATATATCCTGGGAGAAGGCAGTGATAAGCCACTTCCAAAATGTTGCCCGGAAAATTGCATTGAATCTTATTGTTGAGCCAGGTACTGCGTATTCTATACCTGTGTGCATTTGTTTTTTCCGGATTAAGTGCAGGACTTTGCTTTTCTCACTACTGAACGGCCTCTTCTTGGATAGGGCCCATTCCAGCTATTTGGTTGTGCCAAGTATATGCCAAAGACCCATTAGATCACACAGATTAGGCCTTCTCCAGATTCCGTCTACTAGCCAATGTCATCTGGCCACTACCCGGGGGAGGGTCTTCTCTGTGGTGGCTCCGGCCCTTTGGAACGAGCTCCCCGCAGAGATTCGGACCCTCACCTCTCTCCAGGCCTTCCGAAAAGCCATTAAAACCTGGCTGTGTCAGCAGGCCTGGGGTCGATGAGTTCCCTTCCCCTCTCAAATCGTGTGGCTGTTGGTTGTTTTAAATGCCCTGTACTTTTTGTTGTAGTTTTTGTGTTTCCCTTCCCTTCCTTGGGTTTGTGCGCCGCCCTGAGTCCCGCTGGGAATAGGGCGGCATATAAATAAAATGAACCTGAACCTGAACCTGAACCTTTTCCTGCCTGCATCTTACATTCTGCCACTATGTGTTGGATGGTCTCAGGCCTCTCTGCATAGTCAGCACTTTGGTTCCTGTCCTGTTTCTATGGATCTGGTGCTTAGTTCCTATTCTTGTGCGTCTATGATCAGTGCCTCAGTGCTGTCTAGCTCTTTCTAGCCAATAATAAGCTTTTCCAATATCAGCCACCTCAGCTATCTGTTGTACATCTCATGCGGGGTCTTGCCTTACATGGCACTTCCTCTGCTTGATCTTCCTTCTATGTCCGCTGCCACCTCAGGCGTTCTCTCAGCAGCTCATTTACCGGTGCCAGCTTATTGATGTAATTCAGGATGCTCTGGATTGTTTCCCAGACAATGACTTTGACATTCACCTGATCTGCAATATGGAATAATTAGACTACTTTACAGAACTGGTGAAGGATTGCAAATATATATTGGAATTGGGAGAGCTCTTCCTGATGTGTGTGTGTGTGTGTGTGTGTGTGAGAGAGAGAGAGAGAGAGAGAGAGAGAGGGAGGGAGGGAGGGAGGGAGGGAGGGAGGGAGGGAGGAAGGGCTCTCCCAATTCCAATATATATTTGCAATCCTTCACCAGTTCTGTAAAGTAGTCTAATTATTCCATATTGCAGATGAAAATTTGAAATTAGTTGAGACCAGTTAGGGAACGCAGATAGAATTCAATTTAAAGCTGATTTCCTGATTTATTGCTGTAATATTTATCCTATTTTATTTCAACAGCTGGTTTCTCAAGATATAAAACTCCATAATATATTCCAGATAGTTTGGTTATTTTTCCCTCCCTCCCTTCAATTTCAAACTGTTTACAGGGCGGGGCATAACCTTTTCCTAGGGGGTCACAGCAACACTTGTAATAACAACACAAATAATTCATACACCATTCGAAAGCCCATCAAAAACTGAGTTTATTGACACGATTTAATGGTCAGTATGACCACCATTAGCCCTTCGAACAGCATTCAAACGAGGTGGATAAGAACACAACAAATCTTCAAACAGTTCCGTTCGATTTTCAGGGCGGGGCATAACCTTTTCCTAGGGGGTCACAGCAAGATCGATAGCAGTTTACAACTTCCGCGACACCTCATTTTAAAGCCCATAAAAACTGAATTGAATGAGCTATTAAATGTTAAATTTGTTTCGGTTGAAACTTTGAGAATGAATTTGGAAACTGTGTTGAAAAATCTGGAAAATCGAACGGAACTGTTTGAAGATTTGTTGTGTTCTTATCCACCTCGTTTGAATGCTGTTCGAAGGGCTAATGGTGGTCATACTGACTATTAAATCGTGTCAATAAACTCAGTTTTTGATGGGCTTTCGAATGGTGTATGAATTATTTGTGTTGTTATTACAAGTGTTGCTGTGACCCCCTAGGAAAAGGTTATGCCCCGCCCTGTACAATTATGTAGGAACCAATCGGCTTACTTACTTGCAGTAGTTTCCATATTAGATTTTTTTATCCCAGAAATAATGCAAAATAAAATAAAATCAGAAAAAACAGAAAAAATACAGTCAAATCTTATTTTAAAAATATAGCAACTATACATGGGCAGGAGATAACAAGAATATTTTGGTGACTGATCTTAATTGGAGTGACTGCCTTAATACCCATGCAACAATTTATATAGATTTTTTTTTACTTCTCAAGTTTTATAATAAGTTTTACTTAAAAAATAATATTTACATATATTTTATGTAAACAGAAAGAAATTAAAAAAAAACACAGTGAAATACAAGATCGCGAAGAGACCATAGCAAGACTGAAGTTAGTAAGTAACATGCCTATTGAACTGAGTTTAACTTACTTAATAAACCTTTATATCTTTAGGCTTGAATTTAATGCATGTTGGATTAAGACAATTATTAATAGTGTAAGAAAGAAAATCAATAATATATTTATAAAAATTCTGCTTTTTTATATTAACAATATTATAGTAGATTTTTTATTAGTAAGTGTTATAAGTCCAATATAAATATTTTAAATATCCATCCTCCTGAAGATTGCTTATAATAAAACTGGTAGGGTTAGAATATGTTGCAGTATTTAAATGAAAGCTTTTAGTATTGTATTGATTGGATTTGTGTATCTGGTTTTTCACTGAGGACAAAAATTGGCATATTGTTATTTGAATTTTTTTTAAAGTAGCAACAGATGAGATAATAAAAGAGAAATGATAATGCTGCGCTAGAGTAAGATTCTTCACTCTTTCTCAATCCTAGAATTAAAAATACTGTTATGAGTCTCCATTTGGATGGGGTTGCATTTTCTGTGAAAGATCCTTTGCAACCGTGTTTGACTCCTGGATCCATTCTGTCACTTGAGTTGTCATCTGGCTAGCTGCACTGTGTCCTACTGCATAATGAGCCTGCCCTTCAAGCCGGTTCCACCACAAAACCGCGCCCGACTAAACCGCGTCGCTGATGTCATCAACAGGGCGACAACAGCGCAGAGACAGAAGCACGCTGTAAACCCTAAACCTAAAATTAATACCTAAACCTAACCCCCCTAAACCTAACCCTAAACCTAACCCTTAACCTAACCCTTAACCTAACCCTAAACCTAATCTTAACCTAACTCTAAACCTAATCCTAACCCTTAACCTAACCCTAACCCTTAACCTAACCCTAAACCTAACCCTAACCCTAAACCTAACCCTAAACCTAACCCTTACCTTAAGTTGAATCGGCTTGCTTTCAAAGCCTAAAATTAAACCTAAAATTAATACCTAAACCTAACCCCCCTAAACCTAATCCTAAACCTAACCCTTAACCTAACCCTAAACCTAACCCTTAACCTAACCCTAAACCTAATCTTAACCTAACTCTAAACCTAACCCTAACCCTTAACCTAACCCTAACCCTAAAGCTAACCCTAAACCTAACCCTTACCTTAAGTTGAATCAGCTTGCTTTCAAAGCGCTATTTAAAGCGCCCTTCTTTCTCCGCGCTGGCTGTTGTCGCTCTGTTGATGACGTCAGTGACGCGGTTTAATAGGGCGCGGCTTAGTCGAGCGCGGTTTTCACGGGTCACGCTTCAAGCCTTCTGGTGCAGAATATGGGCTTTATGACAAAGTTATTGTTATATTTGCTCGACTACCGTATTTTCACCCATATAACCCGCCCACGCAAATAACCCGCCCACGCAAATAACCCGCGGGTTATCGGGATCGTGTAAAATATTTTCCGTATACCCCGCCCACGCATATAACCCGCGACGAGTAAGAGAGAAGGGAAACAGCTGAGATGGGGGGGAAGAAACGGAGAAAGAAGCCTGCGCAAGCTGGGGAAGAGGAAAGGAACGGAGGAGAAGGAAACAGCTGAGATCGGGGTGGGGGAAGAAACGGAGAAAGAAGCCTGCGCAAGCTGGGGAAGAGGAAAGGAACGGAGGAGAAGGAAACAGCTGAGATCGGGGTGGGGGAAGAAACGGAGAAAGAAGCCTGCGCAAGCTGGGGAAGAGGAAAGGAACGGAGGAGAAGGAAACAGCTGAGATCGGGGTGGGGGAAGAAACGGAGAAAGAAGCCTGCGCAAGCCTCCGATCGTGTAAAATATTTTCCGTATACCCCGCCCACGCATATAACCCGCAGGGGGCGCTGTGCATGTAAAAAACGCATATAACCCACGGGTTATATGGGTGAAAATACGGTAAATAGCACCAATTCTCAAAGAACTGCACTGGGAGAGCAGTTGTTACCAATTGCATCTCCTTACCCCATTTAAATGCTTTAATTGTTTAAGATTGCAGTACTTGAGGTCTATACCTGCCTATGATCTGCAGTGCAGGAGCTCTTCCTTCTTTCATGACTAGGATGAGTGCATTCTTTGGGAATGTCGGAGAGCACTTAGGAATGCCTCTTCCCAGAGACTAGGCACGTTCTAACTATACATATCCCTTTGCATAAGGTGAAGAAATTGGTTTTTTTTGCTTACGTGAGATTTAGTGCAGCCTTGCTTTGATCTCTTAATCACTTTTCTATTAATAATCGTTATTCGACACGGTATATTTTAACTATTAAGTTTTTATTTTGTTTGTCTTTACTGTTTTATCTTGTTCTTATAGATGGTTTTCCACCATTGAGATCTTCTGGGTATTTGATAGGCTATAAATAATATAAATTGACTAATTGCCAGCTTATAAATAATACATCCATAAAATAAATAGTACCTAAGTCAAATTCACTGAAATACAATGAATGCTTGGTGCATCTAACTTGAATACAGGCAGTCCTCGACTTACAGCAGTTCATTTAGTAACCATTCAAAGTTACAACAGCACTGAAAAAAGTGACTTATGACCATTTTTCAGCCTTATGACAGTTGTCGCATCCCCAAGTGATTTACATTCGGATGCTTGACAACTAGTTCATATTTATGACGGTTGCAATGTCCCGGGGTCATGTGATCCTTTTTCGTGACGATCTGATAAAGGAAGTCAGTGGGGAAGCCAGATTCACTTAACAACTGTATTATTAACAACTGGGCTAATTCACTTAGCAACTGTGGCAAGAAAAGTCGTAAAACGGGGCAAAACTCATTTAACAATGTCTCACATAACAACATAAAATTCTAGGCTCAATCATGATCATAAGTCAAGGACTATCTGTAAATGGAAATGTTATACAGTTAAAAAATTGTTTTTTTTTTTTTTTAAATGTATTTTTATTGTAGCCACAATTGTAAGTTTTGCAATATTTATGTCAACTTAGGAGTTATCATCCTATCGCAGAGAAAAAGAAAAATTGAGTGAAGAACTTTTTGGAAAATCAGAGGAAAAACAAAATCTTGAGATACTGTTAAGCCAGACTCAAGCAGAAAACCACAGATCGTCCAAAAAAGTTGAAAACCTTGAACTTATAAGTAAGTATTTACATTTTCACAGGGTGTTAGAGATGGAAGTGAAATCTTGGAGGGTGGGGGGAATCGAAGGAAGGGGAGTCAGGAACTTTTACATAATTCATTGCTGAATTGTTTATTAAATATTTAATTCTTTCAGATTTGGGTTCCTTTCCTGGGGAGAGCAGAGTCCTTTATACAACGTGTTAGTGTTGTGTAAAGTGTAGTGTTATTTTGTAAATGTAAATATTTGGTTACTGTATATTAAAATAATATAATCATTGTATTCTACAACTGACAAATATTAAATAAACTCTAACCCTACCCATTGTCCTAATCGTAACCCTAAATAGAGAAACAGAATGATTCAGGACAGACAGAAATGCAGGGTGTGTGATTTCAAACTTCCTGCCAGTTTTCCCATTGAGTTTACTTGTAGAAAAACTTTCCCTTCCCTTCCCCTCTTTCATTAGAAATAGAAAACTTTTGAAAGTGTTTTTCTTTTTCATGTTCATAACAAATGCTTTAGCTCAGGAGTGTCAAACTTGATTTCATTGAGGGCCGCATCAGGGTTGTGTTTAACCTCGGGGAGTATGGCCAGCATGGGTATGACCAGCATGACATCACTCGTTGACAGGGGCAGTTGTATTGGCCCGAGCTCTCTGCCAGCAAAAATGGACTCCTGGGCCCCGTTTTAGCTAAAATGGCCTCCTGCAGCCCTCTGCCAGTAAAAATGCAGCTCACTCTCTCCCAGCATTATTTTTGCTGGCAGAGGACTGCAGGAGGCTATCGTGACCAAAAATGGAGCCTGGAACAGCTGTGCGTGGCCCTCCTGAGCTCCGCTTTCACTGGCAGAGGCACCGCGGGCCAGCCCTTTGCTGTTTCCAGGACAGCCCCGTGACCCAGATCTAAACACCCTGCGAGCCGGATCCAGCCCCCCGGCCTTGAGTTTGACACCCTTGCTTCTTGTGCATGGAAATTTCATCCTTGCTGATTGTGGTCTGTTGCAGATCGTGAACTTGTCATAGAGCTAGAGAGAATGAGGCTGGAAGGTGGCATAATGCTTGGAGACAAGTCCCCTTCTCGCCTAGATGCATTTGTAAAGACCATAGAAGAAGACAGGGACTATTATAAGCGAGAACTAGAGTGCCTCCAAAAGATATTTAAAAGAAAATCTAGCCCGTTACGCAAATCTCCAGAAAAGGTAAGGTTTACTGTGCTTAATCTATCATACTTCAATAAAGTCCAATTACTCATCAAATTATCTTTTCAATTCTTAGCTTTATAAAACGTGGTCTCAGCCATCAGATATGGGTCAGATAATTCCGTTTGTAGCAGACTGATTTATTTACTAGGAGGAGGGCTGCTTTCATAAATTGGCAGTGAGTGTGCTGGGTTTCATTTCTTGGCTAATTTCTTTTAGAGGTCTCCTCTGCACTCACCTGCATTCAACTTCTTGTCATTCCTGACTAAGAGGTCAAATAGGAGATCCAGATCACAGCTGCCTATTACTTCACGAACAGCTGCCAACAGCCAATAAAGTATTATGGTAGAAATGATGTAGTCAGACAGCATCCTCAACTATTTGCATTTATAATGAAATAATAATAATAATAATAATAATAATAATAATAATAATAATAATAATAATATACAAATATACAAACCGACAAAATACTGGCGCATAATACACCAGACATCACACTGGTTGAGAAAAATAAGGTCACAATCATAGACATCGCAATACAAGGTGATAGCAGGGTCGCCGAGAAGGAACATGAAAAAATCGCAAGATACCAGGACTTAAAAATCGAAATTCAACGACTATGGCACAAACCAGCAGTGATAATTCCAGTGGTAATTGGCACACTGGGTGCTATTCCAAAAGCACTGGAATTACATTTAAAACAGTTAAAAATTGACAAAATCACCATCAGTCAAATGCAAAAAACCGCACTGCTTGGATCTGCACGCATATTACGAAAATACATTATGATGTCCTAGGCCCCTGGGTGAGGCCCGACTAGTAACCAATGCCAAATCCGGCGAAACAACTGGCCGCTGTGATACAATTGTATAATAATAATAATGCGCTCTTTAATAAGGGAAAAAATTAGTTTTCTCCAGTTAACATTAAATACGAGGCAATGTAGCATTGTTAGTATCAAAATATTAGCATGCTTTGATCCCCAACTTTATTGGATTCAGTGATATTTCCTTCTTAATAAGCATGATTAATCTATTTCAGCTACAGGTGGTCCTTGACTTACAATGGTTTGTTTAGCGATCGTTCGAAGTTACAAGCGCACTGAAAAAGTGTCTGATAAATGTTTTTCACACTTACGACCGTGCAGCATCCCCATAGTCACGTGATCAAAATTCAGGCCCTTTGCAACTGAATCATATTTACATCATTGCCTGTGACCTTCTGGACAAGCAAAGTCAATGGGGAAGCCAGATTCACTTAACCATGTAACCATGTCATAAAATGGGGCAAAACTCACTTAACAGATACCTCGTCAGCAACAGAAAGTTTGGGCTCAATTATGGTCATAAGTCAAGGACTTCCTGTAAATATGTTAGAAATTATTTGTAGCTCTATATTTACCTATTTTTCATGACATTTTTAATGAAATTCTTAAAAGTTTTCAGTCAAAGTAAAATAGAAAATGCTACTGTGTTGAATTTATGTTTTACTGACAAATAAAAGGAGACTAGTATAGATAGATCTATTTCAAACTATAGCTCTCATCAGCTAGTCATACCTTTCTGGGATTCGAACCCAGGCTACTTGCTTATTAGGTAGATGTATTAAGGTTAGCCAGGGATGACTAACCTTCTTGGCGCTGTGTGTCGAAAGTGCATGCGCACACGTGCACATCCATAATGCAATGCACGTGCTTCCCCCGTGACCCCGCCGCATACACGTGCAGCTGGTTGGTGGGAGGCACGTGCCCATGCGCAGTGGAACTGAGCTGGGGCAACGGCTGGCGGGCCCACAGAGAGGGATCTACGTGCCACCTGTGGGAGGCGTGCCATAGGTTCTCCATCCCGGCTCTAAGCCATGATTTAAAATGCTACTATTTCCTCAAAGCAATTTTATTATAGAAAAGCATTTATCATTTGTAAAGACATCTAATAATTTCCCTATAGTTAACCAATATATATGAACACCAAGTTTGTATTTTTCTCCTCCCTCTCTAACACGGCCACAGGAGAAGATGGAAACTCTTTTAGCTTAATTGCAATTTGCATTTGAATCTGGGCAGCAAATGATTAGAAACTGACTTGTTTTGACTAACCATAATAAATATATTAATAGGGGGCTTCATGGCCCTACTTGTTCAGGTGAGACGGATTTGCGGGCTGAAGGTTCAGAATATATTCAACAGAGTTTTTGTGTTATGTTTGAATGTTGAGGTCTTGGCTAGATAGCCGACATAAAATCAAAATGCTCCAGTTCTGGGCAATGTTAACAATATAATCCAGGGCCAATTTTGTATGATTCTTTGCTACATAAACCATGATTTTTAAAGCATGGAATGGTTATTGTTTTTGGACTGTAATCCTGTCATTAGTAATATGTATTTTACTAACCTGTGTAGTAATATGGGTGAATACATATATAGATGTATAAAGCATGTTCTCACTTTTTACTTTTTCCCCTTTGTTTTGCAGAGTGAAGACCTTAGGTTAGTTTTACGAGAGAGAGATGAGCTACAGTCTATGCTAGACAGATTTGAAAAGCATATGATAGAAATTCAGTCTAATGTCAAACTATTAACTGTAGAAAAAGACAAATTAAGTGTCCTTTATGAACAGGTAAATAAATATAACCTTGATCCAGAGCAATATATAACAATGAAAATCCGCAGTCTCATCAGGAAGAAGCTAGATGTATTGAACTATTGCAAACTCTGGTTTAGAATGAGAAAAGAAGAATGTGAATGCAGAACAAAATACTTGCATAGATATTGGCTAATGATTTATTCTATGACACATATTTTGCTACCTATGAAAGGAGTAGTTATAACCTGAGATTCCACCCAACGTAATTTCATGTATTGCAGTTTGTGAATGCATGAGCATAAGTATATGCATGAAAAACACATATACTTATTATGTATCTCTGCTAAAAGTCTAGTAATTACTCAGCAGAGCATATTGTAATTACTTTGATTTGTGTGAGCTGCCCAGAGCTATTGAGAGTCAGGTGGCATATAAGTTTAATAAATTATTCATTTCCTGGGCTAGTGCAACTAGACATTTGATGTTTATTGGAAGCCTGTTGAGTTTTGATGCTAAGTCTCATGGATATTTAATATTATTAATAATATTCAATATTAATGCTAATACACATTAATATTTATCAAAATTACTATATTTATATTAATATCAACTCATTAATATTATGATTGATAGAGAGGTAGATACATAGATAGATACATAGATGAAACTATAATGTGTAATATTTAATATTTCATTTTAATTTTTTCCATGAAGGAAAAAAATACTTTAAACATAGGTAAGACAAAATCTGGAATAGTTACTTTAAATTAATTATTTGGTAATGTTACATTTAGGAATAAGATTTTCCTGGTTTTTCAATGTATTTGAAGGTATATTTAGCTAATTTGGTCGTCCAGTTTTTAAAAAATATGTAGCATATATGTCTCTGTAAATTTTTCAAGTTAAAATGTCAAAGTTATTTTCAGTAATATTCCAAAATTGTGGAAACGGAGAGTTTTTCAAGTGTATTGGTTCTATCTTATATGGGGAATACTTAAGAAATTTATATTGAGAAATTGGAAAGTACTGTTACTTCAATTATCAAAGATTGAACCCATTTTTGAAGAGGTTACATTTCCTAATAAAAAAAAAATAATACATCTGACTTTTGGAGACACTTTGCAATATTTTACATAAATATATATTTTAGTTTTATAAGTTTTAATTATATTATTAAATGTCAATGTTTTAATGTTTTTATTTTTTCTAGTTAATTTTTTTATTTTTGTTCAGTTTAGTATTATACATTTCACAAGCAGTAGCAGTGGGTATTGTTTTCTTTTAATTTATCATTGTATGCTTTCCTTTTGGTGCTTTCCTTTTAAAAATTGCAATACTGTATTGTAATGTGTTTAATAACTGCTTCAAAAATTAGAGAGCCAGTTTGGTCTAATGGTTAAGGCGCCAGAGTTGGAATCAGGACACTGAGTTCTAATTCTGCTTCACACACGAACATTGGCTAAGTGACTTTGGGACAGACAACCTATCTCACCTCACATGGTTGTGGGGAAAATAGGAAGAGGAAACAGCAGAAGTCACACCTTGAGTTGTTTATTTAAATTAATACTGGTAGGGTAAAAAAAATGTTTTTGTATTTTTAGTCACAGAATGAATTGAACCATCTACGGAGAGAGAGAAAAACCTCTTTTCTAACAAAGAATCATGCAGAAGAAGAAAGAAATAATGTATTGGCTGATTTCAGAAGAGCAGCATCAGAGAAAGAAAGACTAAGGGAGCAATTAAAGGTCAGTTTTTAATATTTGCTGTAGTTTTCAGTAATGAATTAATTTTTGTCCACTTTTTTATTTAAAGTGGCTATCTCCAGGGCCTGTAACACTTCAGACTATTACTGATAACACCATAAGGATTTCAAAAAGTGCATTTTGGATTTTCTTTCATAATCATTCTGTTAAGAGTATTGCTAAAACTAGTAATGAACAGTAATATTAATTTAGCATAAATTATCAAAATGGCAAAAAATATGTTGTAATTTTGGTTTGGGGCTTTGTTAAATATTAGGCAACATTAGAATAAGAAATTTACAGCTGATTTACAGTAATTGTTGATATACAGTACATTGTCAACATTTGAGTTGAGAGTTGCTATGCAGAGTGAGATAAGTGGCATATAAATCAAATAAACATTTATTATAGATATTTATATATTTATTAAACAAAATAGATGCCATTTTCCTTCTGATATGCATTTACTGTTGGGTAATTTCATTGTAAAGAAAATTTAGGGTAATTTGCGATATTTCAATATTATTAATGAAAAGGCTCACTACTGATCTGTCTACTTTCTTTGGTTAGATCCTAAAGGAAGAATATGCTTTAGATAAATTAAAATTGGAACAGGACGTATCAAGATTGGAAAACACTGTTAAAAGAGTAAGTATTTTGCCCAAACATTCTGATTGGATTTGGAGCTATAACTTTTTATGTAGTCACTATTTCATGATTATATGGAAAGAAAAAGGGACAATATCATAGGGGCCACATATAATGGAATATGTAATGGAATAATTGTTACTACAAGGCAATTTCACTGCCATTGATCCTTTCTATCATTTTAGTGGAAGATATCTTGAAAGGCTGCTTTATCTTGTGGTTATTAAAATACGTTAGGTTTAAAAATGTCACATAGGTTTGGAATTTCTTTTGCTCCGCAGTTGGAAACAGAACGTCTTGATCAAGTATCTTCAGTGTCATTGTTAAAAGACAAAATAAGCTCTTTGGAAGATGAGCTAAGCATGAAGACTCATCAGCTCTTAAATACTTCTGAAGATTCTGCACAGTGCAAGACAGAAATGACTTCACTAAAGTAAGCTCATCTGTGCATTTTATAATTAGTAAAGGCATATTTGTAATTTGTGTCATTCTATGATGCTGTGGCTTCAGTGACACGGCCCTAAAAAGAAGTCTCCGATTTGCATTTGCCTGATAATCAAACTGGAAGTAATAATATGGCTAATCTGATAATTGAGTAGTGTTGTGGCCCAGCAGGAGCCGTTGGAGCTGCTGATGGACTCCGATAGCGAGGAAATCTATGAGTCTGCTATGGAAGATGTGGAGGACCCTGGGCAGGGTTCCGACTCAGAGCAGGGACCAGAGAGGCTGGTTGGCCACCAGGAGCTGCCTGAGGCATGGAGCAGTGGGGAAGATCAAAGGGAGTTTGTCCCTGACGCCAGGCAACATAGGACAGAGAAACGGAGGCAGCAGTTACAGAGACAGACTCATAAGAGATAATTAAGCTCAGGTGGTTGTGGCTTGGCCCCTCCCAAGAGAGTATATAAGAAGAGACTTTGGAAGGAGTCCTTTTGCAGGATACAACCGTTCGTAGTAATCTGGAGAACTCCTTTTCTGGTCTGCCTTGTGTTCCCGTGTCTGTTGGAGTCTGGGTTGCTGCCAACTTCTTGCCAGTGAGTCGTGTTTGGGCTTTCAGCCAACAGGATTGTAATTGCTGTGAATAAAGAGTGGCAAACAGCTAAGCCTGTGTCTGCGTTCATTACCGGATGGAGGGGGCCCAGAACAGAGTAGTAAGAAAAATCTATGCCGAATTTGTTTAGAAAAGGTTTATATTAATTTACACACATGGAATGAATGGAATATGGAATAGGAATAGAAATAATAAGGAATTGAATTGAATTGAATTCTTTATTGGCCAAGTGTGATTGGACCAGCAAGGAATTTGTCTCCAGTGTATAACTCACAGTGTACATATAATAATAAGTAATAGTAAGTAATAGGTCATACTCATAGTTACAATCATTAATCATAAGTTAAAAAACAATTGATAAATCATAAGGTATCAATAGAAGAAAGTAGAAAAGATGAGAAAATGGGAAAAGATGAGAAATGAGACAATGCTAGAGATTAATATTAATCCAGTGATTAATATCACAGATATTTCTTATTATATGTGAGTTCCTAGATAGTGATTAGCAGAAATTTTAGGGTTTATATGCCCAGATATGCAGGGATTAATATTAAGTGGCAGAGCAAGCTAGTGTATATAAACAGGCAGCAAATCCCACATTCACTCACACTGATGATGTTACCTAGTTGGTAACAGTCCTTGGTCTCTGCAAAATTCCTATTTTGTTGGAAAGTTGGGGGTGGGTGTATTTCTTAAAAGGAATGTCATTCAGTTTCAATGTGTAATTATGTCTGGTGATATCCATACTTACAAAAATTAAAATGACAATTTTGGACCTTCATTAAGAAAACTGGATTTTTAATTCTTGAAAATCCGAACTAACAGTTATAGCACTCATTGGTCTTTTACTCAATCTAACTCACTATTTTTATAGATTATAAATACCCACTGAAGATACAGTAAAAATGGATTCATATCCTGTGCCCAATATTGTATTTAACTTAACTGTCTTGATTTTACAGACTATTAAATGAACAGATTCAGAAATCCATAGATGAGCTACAGCATCAACTAACTCTTAAAGGAAATGAACTTCAATCAGCTCAAGAGGAGATTGAGATATTAGAGGACAAAATAGGTGAATGAGACTGTACTGTATTATTAAGGAAAAAAAGTAGAAATCTAGTTCAGTTCTATACAAAATCATTCACAGTCAGGTTTTTAACAGGAGTAAACATAAGATAAATAATAAATGTCCAGTTCAAACTTGAGGCTGAATACTTAAGCATTCAAGATGAATTTATTCTAGTTTCTGGCCTTTCTTTCTCTACGGGTATTTTTTAAACTTTATGTTATTCAAATTAATTAACGGTGAAAAATATACATGCAAACATTAATGAAAAATGATTCAAAATAAAATATAAAAAGCTCTGTATAAACAACTACAAATTGTGAACATAGTCCTTGAATGTCATTTTTGCCCCTTTATCAGAAAAAATATTCAAATGCTGACATCCAAAATACTCAAAGGAATTATAGACACTAATTGTGTTTTTATCTTTGAATAAAAGGATGGGATAAAAGTTCTTGGAGTTCTTATATCAAACAAAAAGCTAGAATACAACATGAAATATTGTTTCTCATACATGTCAAAATTATTGATTTGACTGATGACATCAAGTTTAGTTTGCTCCAATTCATACAATAATTGTATAGAATACCATACTCATGTATGAATGAAATAAAATCAGGATTAGAAATGTGCCCTTTATCTACAAAATATAATCTGCGTTGCATACATTGTTTTGCTCTGCCCACTGCTCTATTTCCATTAGCATTTTCAGAAATTCTAATTATGTGCATTACAGATTCCAAAGCTTAATTAAGGAAAAAGCAAAACAAAAAAAAATCCATTTGTTTCACTACCTCAAAATACACTTAATCAAAGAGAGAGCATGCCATTAATAATTATACAGTGTAGATTACAAGTTACTGAAATATAATGGGGTGTGTGTGTGTGTTTATTGCTTTTCTAGATTTTGAGGCTTCCCATTTGTATAATCTATGTTTTTATGTTTTTATAATTCTTTCTATATAGATTATAAAAAAAAAAACCTATATTTTCTTGGTATTTTTATTTTACATTGCCCAGAGTGATCATAGAGCTGGCACATTTATACATGTAAAAAAATAAATAAATAGAACTTTTTTTTGGGGGGGGGGGGTCAAAATTAAAAATGGTAGTCATTCTGTCAGATATTTACAAACTTCACCAGGATTTTAACTTAACAAGGTCACATAGCTGATTTCAGGCTTTCAGGTTTTGTAAAAAGCAATACACTTTTAAGTTAAATTGGGATGATTGTTCTTCCCTCAATCATTTGTTGAGTGTAACAAAAGAATTTACCAACAACAATCTCATAATCCAGAACAGAGGAATCCAGAACAAATAACACCAATATTGGTGTGTTTACAGGGCTTAGAGTTTTGCATGGTCAAAGCGGGTGAACTAACTAACATTTTTTGCTCTTTTCAGTTACACTCCAAACTAAGAGCACATCACAAAATGAGTCTCTTCTTCTGCTCAGAAGTACCGTTAATGCCTTGGATAAGGAAAAAGACAGCCTTCAGGAGAGTATAGATGAAAAAACTGAAAAAATTGCATATCTAGAAGACAATTTATCTAACAAGGTATTTATGCAAAGCAGGAAATGGATTATCCCAACCATTTTATCTTAATTTTTTTTTAAATCAAGGGAAGAATGTTATTTGCTAGATATGCAACTAAGGAAGGATTTGGGATATTTAAGGTAAAATGATTGATAACTAGAATGGCAAAGGGATTGTTTCTACAGCAAATTCACGGTTTATATAGAAAGCAACTGTTCCTCGTGTATGATTCCCTTCAAATATGGCAGTTTTAATGCAATGTAGAAAGATCTTATTGAATGGGCCATTTCTTCCCAAAAGACAGGCATTTTGCAAATTAGACTTTAGCTGCCCTTTCTCCTAGGGCAGCTGTCCTCAATCTTTCTGGCTTGGCAGCCTGGCGGAGGGAGGGAGGGAGAGGGAATGGTTCCATGCACGCGGCAGGTATGTGCTTGAGCACGCATAGCTCCCGCAAATGGAGCTGCACACATGCACGCTTGCCTGCCACTTGTGCGGCCTGCTTCTAAATGGGCCACTGCCTGGTAGTGGGCCACCGCCTGGGGGTTGGGGACCCTTGTCCTAAGGGAGTAGTTTGTTTTCAGTTGCATTTTTGCTTAACTCAAAAAAGGCTTACAGGCCTTTTTCGCTTTGTTTCCCTATAGCTCTTTTTCTGTTAATTTCTCTCTCTTTCTTTTAACAACCTTTTTTAAAAAAATATTAAGAAGGATTACAGAGAAAGAGGAGCAAGACAACCATCTAATCTGAGAAAGCTAGCCCCAAGGTGTTATGTGGGACTCTTAAAAACTTACCGTATTTTTCCGAGTATAGGACGCACCAAGATTTTAAAGAGACAAATTTTAAAAAAAGTTTTTGCACTCTCAGACCTCCCAAAAATGGCCCGTTTTTCGTGAAAATGGGCACGTTTTTTGTCAAAAAAAGGGCATGCGTAGCCTTTAGGAGGCTTATAGAGTGCTCCTGGGGGCTGGGGGGCAAAAATGAGCAAAAAAGGCCTGTTTTTCACTCATTTTTTTCCTCCCCAGCCCTCAGCAGCACTCTGGAAGCCTCCTAAAGGCTATGCACGGCCATTTTTGCAAAGGGGGTGGGTTTTTGGGAGGTCAAAAATGCTGTATTCAGTGTATAAGATGCACCCAGATTTTCACCCTCTTTTTTGAGGGGAAAAAGTGCGTCTTATACTCTGAAAAATACGGTAGTTGTATTTGCCTGCACGACATAAGCATGCACGACATAAGTTCACTTTGTAGCCTTATATCACTACAATGGCTGATGCAGAGATAAGGTGCTGATTAGTAGATGGCATCTGATCTCAGCTTTGGTTCTGGAACCACCTGATGTAGCAATAAAATTGATGACAGTATCAAGCAGAATTCAGCAATTACCCACTTTGAGGATAGATGGGTGTTCCCAGCTCTCAGTAAAAGGATAGTCTTTACGGAAGGCTAATAGAAATTCTTCTGTTCCATTCTTCCCATGGAGCAAAGCTGTTCTCCCAACCCACAACGCCATCCACATAGTTGTTTTATACAGCAGGGGTCGCCAAGCCCCAGACTGTGGCCCTCTGCCGGGCTGCAGCTCATTTGGAACCAATCCACGGAAATGGTGGGCAAGTTGAGCGTGTGGTTGGCATGCAACTGCATTTGTGAAAGCATGGTGCGCATGTGCAAAACCATCCTCACAACCCCACCCCACTGTTGCCAACACAGGCTGCGCCAACCCGCCAATCTGGAAATGTTGGGGGAACTCTGTTATATAGGATATTTTAAGCTCTGTGTAGAGGTTCTAAGTAGCAGAGAAACCTCCATACTTTCATGGGAAAATACGGACACAAAACATGAAAAAGTTAGCCAAGAATTATCATGTCCTCCCAGATGCAGATACATAGTATTTTTGCCCAATTGATATTATGCCTTGCTTCCTAGCTTGAAGGTAGTGAGAAATAACATATAACAAGTGGTTAGATGTAAATTACCTTTGGTAACAAGAACTTATTTAAAAATAATATAAAAAGGGCATTCTTCCCCACTCTTCCATTCTCCCCTAGCTACTTGACAAATATTTTCATGTTTTACTTTGAACTTTATTCATTTTTCTTGGATCATTGTAATTATGATTATTATTAATACATGCTTCTATACACTCAAAAGATTTGAAGACATAATTTGGCTTCTGCAATTTGTTAGAAAATTGGTGAAAATTAAAAATTAAACAAGCAAAATAATATTTGAAAGACAATAATTATATGTAGTAAATGTTTAGGAGTATTACAATTAACAACTTTGCCACTTACATTGCCTGTAAAATCATGAATTAAATTGCTTATAAGTGGATGGCAGAGAACTATAAATATATATTAAAGTTGTATTAATATGTCTATATAATGCTATGTATAAGTGTCGTGTGCTTGTTGTAGGAGTTTTGAAATAAATATTTGATTAGGATAGAGAGAGGATGGTTTGTCAAATTACTTTGTTTCATTAATGCTATGTTAGATTTAAAATTACAGGAAAAGAAAATACACAACATGCATAACTCCATCTCTTTAAACAGGAAAAAACTATCTTCAGCTTACAAAAAACAGTTGCTCAGTTGGAGTTGTCTTTAGCGTAAGTAATAAAATTATAACTTTTGGTTATTCTGAAATTGATTTTAAAATCAAAGTCAGGGGTAATTTTAATAAGATTATAGAATTAACTGAGCTACTGCATACTTCGTGAGGTAAAATATAAGAAAGAAAAAATTGAAATGTGTAGTTTAGCTAATTTTATTTTAGACAATTGTGTTATATATCAGAGAAGTTATTAAATGTAATGCTTATTTAAGATAAGATGATGGGAACCCAAAATATACTATATCTTTTTTTTAAAATGTCTGGTTACCTTCTGAAACAATTATACTTTCTTTATTCAAACCACTTTAATAATCATTCACTTTAATCTCACTGAAGATATAACATTTCACTGTAAAGCTATTTCCTAGCTTTTCTGAATTGTTTTCTAATTCTGCTAAACCGCTATTAATTTAGTATGGTATCTAATTAGATTTCTGAAAACTTTAATTAAAGTATTCACTTTCAGACTTTTTCAAATGAAAATTAACAGTTTTAAAAATAAGGGCAAGGTATGGGAGGCATTCTTGAGAGTGTCAATTTTCCTCTTGTCAAAAGATCTGAAAAGAAAATATCCTTGTTACTTGCCCCTTGTACTACTGGTTAGTTGCAGGGAATATACACTACCACTCTTCAGGCTCCAGAAAGTGCTTCATAGTTTCATGGGTAGCATAGCTAGAAGCAACGGGTCATCAACAAATGCGTGATAGACATAAGCGCGCCGACAAAACCGTGACGGACAAATGAGCGCCATCAAAATCGCTAATTGATTTTCGACAATAGCACAACAACAAATGTGTGATGACAAAATCGCGAGTGAATGTGCTGTGCCTTTAACATAGTGGAACGTGTATATGCCCCCTCCCCCCCAAGCTGGGTTTGCAGAAACAGGTGATGGAATTGATTCTCCTCCCGTTTTAATGCTCAATGAACATTTGAATTAAGATTTAGCTGCCTCTCCTGGAGGATGAGAGGGAGATGGGGGCTGCTGTGAGCTTGGAAGCAGAGGGGGAGAAACTTTCTTTGGGCCTTTGCTCCGGACTGACCACCAGAGAGGGCCAAAAGGACTCCAGGTTGTGTCTCTGGACTCAGTGGGCATTGAGAGGGACAGGGATGAAGCTGGAGGACGGGCAGACAACTGGGGAGAGAGGCAGCAGAGCCCCTGGCTGTGCCTAAGAGGGCTTGCGTGGCACAGGGAACATTTCAGGTGTCTTCAAGGTGAGACCTTCTCCCTGAGCAGGGAGGCTCCAGGCTGAGGTTCTCTTGTGGTTGTCATCATCGCGTTTATGTCGCGATTTTATCGTTGCTTTTTTGTCGTCGCGATTATGACGTCGCGTTTAAATCGGCGCTCTTTCATCAGCGCGGATATGTCCATCGCGCAATTGTCGGGTCACGAGAAGCAACAATGACTCCTTTTAATTGGGAAGTACCCTGTGCTTTCTTGACTATGAACCAAAGCTAGCTTATTTTACAAACTCGGTTAAAATTAATAAAAGCTTAGCATCATATCTGTCTTCTATCAATGCTGCCATTTGTACCATAGCGGAAGAAATTCAGGTATAAACGGCTCTGTACTTGTTGGTAATATGCAAACTATCTTTAGTACTATTCAGTACAAACATAAATTTTAGTTAATTGCTATAATTTTTAAATTATGGCCATCATGTGTATATATATGTATTGCAAAAAGATGAATTAAGATTTTCTAAATCCCGCATTTTTTAGCCAATTAAAGGATGCCTTAAATGGGAAAGACCGTGAACTTGCCAGTCTCCACCGCCAGTTTGATGCGGTACACTCAGAGCTTGGAGAAACCGTCAGAGTGAAAGACATGGCTCTGAAGGAAAACAGAAGATTACAGGATGATCTAGCCACAATGACGAAAGAAAACCAGGTAGGAAATAATTCAAATAGTGCACATTGTGATTGATTTTTGTACCAGTAAAAACTATATGTACAAAAGATGTGATGTACCTCTTCAGAAACATCATTGTAACCAAAACAAGGTCAACATTGTTTTTAAGTAAAATAAAATATAGGTAGTCCTCACTTAATGATCATTGAGATTGACAATTCCATTGCTAAGTGATGTCATAAAATGTGACCTCATGTGACCACACCAACCTATGAGGGCAGTTGTGGCAGTCTCAGTTCCTGTGATTAGGCTATTCCTGTGTGATCATGTCATCATTTGCTACTTTGTACCAGCTTCCCCCATTGATTTTGCTTGTTGGAAGCCGGCAGTGAAGGTCGCAAATGGCGATCACGTGACTGTGATACACTGCTATGTTATAATTGCAAGCTGGTTGCCACGTGTCCGAATCAAGATCAGGTCGGAACACCCTTAACTAGGAAGATTGTCATAAGTCCCTTGTGTTCAGCACCCTTGTAACAACTGAATGCTTGCTATAGTTGTTCAACTACAACTATCTGTATAACATATTTTGGAGCGTGAAGAGTTTTTGTAAGCATTTTACTTTGCTCGTAGTCCTGGTTTTTTTCGTTATAGATTCCAATATCATGCTCTCTAATAGAACTATACATTAATATCCCAGGTTACCTTTCTAAAAAAACAGTATTTTGCTTGTAGGTTTTCTAAATTTTCTGAGTTTGTAAAGCCTATATACCAGTGATGGTGAAGCTTTTCAGCACCAAGCGCCCAAACTGGAACATGCGCATGCGCTCACCGGAACCCCAAAAACTCAAAAGACCAGCATGCACACCAGCCAGCTGGTGTTCCGGTTTACGGGACTCCAACACGCACAAAGATCAGCTGGCCACTGCACATGCGCGCACCGAAAACCAGAAGAGCAGCTGGCGATGGTGCGTGTGCTCTGCGTGCCACCACTGGCACACGTGCCATAGGTTCAACATCACATAAGCTACTTACAGCCTGAGTGCCAGATATTTAAAACAACAACACCCATTGAGTTTAATGGATTCAGTTAATGACTGCAGTGTTCACTAATCACAGCCATCATTTAACAACCACAAAAAAGCTTGCAAAAGCAAGAACAATCATATAATGACCCACTTAACAATCACCTCGACTTAAGACTATAATTCTGGGCTCAATTACCATCATAAATCAAGGACTATAAACATTGAATAATTATATCATTTGAAATATTTAATTAGGTATCAATTACATTTTTTGAAGTGCCAAGTGCTAATACCAATGTGGGCATTGCCAGTGCCAAGTATCAATACCAAAATAGGCATTGTCCCAAATCTTCCATAAGGAAAATTACTTACCCATAGGTTGGAAATCACAAGACTGAACGCTGCTTTTTTTTTAAAAAAATCTGAATATGAGGAACTAATAACAAAGAGAAACCCTGTTACAAGCTGTCTCTCTGTAGTTCAGTTTTGATATGGAAGGGATCATATTTAATTGTACTGCTTTGTCATCAGGTGGTTTATTTATTTTGTGAATTATATGTCTAACAGTATGTAATATAAACAGATAATCTCATCTGAATTGGAAGAAACTTTGCATGAAAAAGAAGATCTGAAAGTTAGAGTTCATAATTATATTACTGAAGTCTCCAGATATGAAAGTTTAATGGCCTTAAAGGTGAGCAATATTAATGAAAATATTATTATTTAATAAATCAATTTTGGTTTTGAGTTTTCAAGTCATTATTGGCCACTGCAAGACTCCTGGCCACTACATGGAAAAGTCCATGCAGTTTTCTTGGCAACATTTTTGGAAGTGTTTTACCATTGCTTTCTTCATATGGCTGAGGGAGATTGACTGGCCCAACGTCACCCATGGCTTCATGTCGAAAGTAGGACTAGAATTATGGCCTCCCGGTTTCTAGCCTAGTGCCTTTAACTACTATATAAAATCAAACATAAAATATATCTTATTTAAATGTTATAAGTAAGCTGAAGAAAAGTAATCAAGTTAGTACACAAAGAAAAATTCTTTAATCTATTCTTTAAGAGAAAAGAGTAACATTGAGGGAAGTGTCCTTTCTTAGCCCTATAACATTTAAGCTACATTTCACCAGGTTCTATCATTACTATGAAAGTTAGGAGGGGTATTATTTAGAATTATCATTAGATTTAAAACAAATTGGGACTTTGTCACAAATGCACAACTATGCAATCATAGTCATTGTGTGTATCAATGACTATGCAGTCATTGATACACACATACAGGTAGATACATCTAGCTATGTAGATGTCGAGATTTGTTGTATTTAGAACCTTCAGTATGTGAATAGTGTACATACATACAGATGATGATGATGTTGTTGTTATCCATTCAGTTGTGTCCGATCCTTGGTGATTCTATGAGCCAGGTTTCTCCATATCTTCTGATCTTGCACTTCTTTGAGTTGTTCTCTGCTCTGGCTGGTGTCAGCTTTGATGGTGTCTAGTTACCATGTCCTTTGGTGGCCTGGTTTCCTTTTACCATGAACTCTTCCAAACATAATTGCTTTGTCAGTGAATTTCCCCACAAGACATGGCCAAAATAAATGAGACACTGTTTTGTGATTTGTGCCTTCCAGTGACATGTATTATGTGCTCCAGGACTTGCTTGTTAGTACCTTTGCTGGATAGACAAGATCCTTCTCTAGCACCACAGCTCAAACAAGTCAATTTTCTTCCTGTCTTGCTTTTTTTTAGCTCCAACTTTCACAACCTTAGGGAAACACAAAGATTTGACTGACTTACATTTGATTGCCAGGCTGATCTCCTTGCTTTTTTATACATACACCTAGACAACATTGAAAAAATCCAAATTATTTATTGTAAAATCAGTATAGCAAATTGATACAAGGTATTACATTTTACATGTAATGATCAATTGATATCATATCTGCCTCAAATCTTTTAAAGTGTTACATGTAACAGTATAATCCTTTAATCCTGAAGTTATCTCATATTGAAAATAATGCATATTCAGGTTTCTTCAGTGGAACAAATTGCTGACCATTTCTAAACAGAAGAGAGGCCAAATAGTAGCTGAGACTTTTGTTTCAGTGCTTTATTGCTCAGTGGATATATTTTGTCTTAAAACTAGGAAAGAGAAAATAAAGAATTATTGGAGAAGTTCCAGATGCTTCACAGCCAAGCCGAAGAATGGGAAGTAAAGGCCCATCAAGCGGAGGGACAAAACAGCTCTGTGCGATTAGAGCTGCTTTCGATTGATACTGAACGAAGACACCTTAGAGAAAGAGTAGAATTATTGGAAAAAGAAATTCAAGAGGTAATTATAAAATTATAGCTTCCTAGACCATTTTATTGTGCTTTTCTTAATCAAATACCTTGACATTAATTAGAAATTTGTACAAGGAGCAGATGGCATTAATCATCTGTATGGTCTCAAGGGGAAAACTAATTCCAGATTTATGCCTGCTCTTTCCCACTACTTGTTAAGTCTTGCAAATAGTTGTAAATGTATTTTGGAAGAAAAAAAAATACTTCCATGTTGATATGGATTTCGTTTGTTTTGTTTCGGAATAACTGAGTGCAAATAGAAAAATATAATAGAAGTCCGTGCTTGTAAAAAGAGTTTACTTTTGTCTTTCACGCAGCACATCATTGCACATCAAACGTATGAGTCGCAAATTTCTTCAATGGCAAAAAATATGGCCAAGCTGGAAGAAATTCTCAGGCGTGAAAAAGAAGAAAAATCTTCAATGAATCACGATGTGGCTGCCGTTAGAGATTTATGTCTCAAACTGGAATCTGGCAAAGATCTGCTCTCACGTCAATTAACATCCAAATCTCTGGAATTAGAGAGGGTAAAAGAGAAAAATGGTAACATGTTGACAGTAAAATAAATAGATATATATACTTTAAAGTTAAAAAAAAAAATTCAAGCCACTGTGGCTTGAAAAGCTTCCCTGGGAGAGATGGGAGAAGAAGCAGGTGTAATCCGGAAGGGGCTTAATGGAGAGGAGGATAGAAACTGTGGGCTAACTTAGCTACTGTGAGGTTATTTATTAAATCAATTCTTTTTATGCTCTAGATTGTGTCCGAATTTGAAAATTCAAAGTCAGAAACGGAGCTGTTGAAAAAGCAACTGTCAAGTGAACGAGTTACAATACAAAACCTGGAAACCCTCTTGTCTACCAGCAGAGACAACGATTTTCAGAACCATTTGATAACCCATGAAAAAGATTCCGAGATACAATTGCTCAAAGACAAGTTATCGCTCTCGGAGAGTAAATTGTATGTTGAAAAGTCTAAAATGACCCGTTTTACAATATTTTTCTTTCAGCTGTTTGAATTTAAGGCAAAAAATGTCTCCATTCTTGAAAATATTATTATTATTATTATTATTATTATTATTATTATTATTATTATTATTATTATTAACAACAACAACAACAACAAGTTTACATAATGAAATTCGGATTTTCTAATTAGCAATGTGAGAAGGGTTTTGTAAGAAACAACGGGCTTCAAATATTTCCCCTGGAATTGCAATTTGCCTAACTTGCATTGAAAGATGAAATTATTTCTCATTTCTGGTTTATGTGTTTCTTTCATGAAAGTATGGTTAATGTCTTATCTTGCATGTGCCCTTTATAAGATATAAAGTATAATATGCTAAAAGCAACATACGTCAATCTGTATTCTTCAGGCTGCAGTGGTGGAAAACCATTTAAATCAGTGTTTTTGAAATTTAGCAACTTGACAATGTGTGAACTTCAACTCCCAGAATTCCTTAGTCAGGATGACTTGTGAATTCTGGGAGCAGAAGTCCACACAACTTAAAGTTGCCAAGTTTGAAAAACACTGTTTTAGATTATTACAATTGTCACTACAAATACATATAGTACTGCCTATTCATAGGCAAGTATCTCATTCATTATGGCCCCTTAGAAATTCAAAGATTGCAATACCGAAGAAATTCTGTCAGCAATATGTCAAGTGCATGCATTGTTTTAAGTTTTAGGTCAATGCATTTCCAAATATACACATTTTAAGTAGATTGTTTTGTGGTAAATTGTTGGTTTCTTTATTTTAAGAACTTTTTGTATGTGTATGCACAAATATGGGTATATTTTCTTAATTTCTAGGTCTCTGTTTATCTGTTTGCAGCTATTTTTAAAGCTTTGGTACAATGCCATCTGTGAACGTGTAATAGATATTTTTCTCTTTGTCTTAAAATATTTTTAGAACAAGTCTTACTAGAGAAGTTTCTATACTGCGAAATAAACTTGCACAGCTGCAGACTGATTATGATATTGTGAAAAGACAGCTGACAACAGAGCAATTTGAACGGTATGTGAATTAGCTTTATTAAAAAGGCAACTGTTCTGACTCCCATTTAAGGAGGAAATCAGAAAAGCATACTTTATAGCGTTGCACAGAAAATTTTAAAACTAGTTTAATAATTCATCTTCAGTACTGTTTCTTAGTTATGCAATCTATTTCTTACTCTTCTTTCCATGCTGTTGTGGTTTACAACATAAAAAGCCAAAAAAAGGGGGCATATTCAAAATGTGTTACATTAAATATTACCATTTAAAATAAACTAATGTCTATCAGGAAATACCACAAGACCTTTCAGTTAAGCATCTGTGGAAATTGATATGTTTTTTTTTTAAAGCCTTAAAATGGGGAAAAAACCTGTGATCAATTATCTGTTGCTTAGATTGAACAAGGCTTCCTCCCAGTAACCAAATAGTTTGCCAGGGCAAATAGCATCCGAAAACCAACTATTTGCTGGTTTCTACACGTAGCTGATTAACAGGCTGGCAGGAGGGCACTTTTAGGGCTATCTGCTGAGGATCGTTTTTAGATTTACTGCAAGGAATGATGCTTGTTACTTCCTCCTCCCTTCATTTAGTATTTTTCAGGTTTACAAGGAAGGAGAAAGACAGGGACATTTAAGACATTTAGGCCCAGCTTTCTGCTTACAACGCCTTTATAACAATCCTGTTGTCGTAGCCAGGAGGGGAAAAAATCACTTCACTTTGAAATCAGATCTATCCTGGAAGTTGATGGAGTTGGCTGAAATGGCAAAATTGACTACTTTGATTTAAAAAATTAACATAAGTACTTTTGTTTCCACATGGAAACTTGGTGCTTGATGTGGAAAAGAATGAAAATTTGACTTTGGGCTTTACCAATTAGACTGATAGACCTTTATAGAAATGGCTTGTTCATATTATTATGAAAAAGCAAAAAGTTGTGATTTGATGTGAATGCCTTATTTTAGTGTAACAGAGAGTCAGAAGTCAATGCTTCTTTTTCTTATCTCTCCTCATTTCTCCTTTCCTTCCCCCCCCCCACTGCTTTTTTATTTACTCTGCATTTTGTATTTTATAATTCAATTAAAAATGTTGACTGGAAACCAGATTTTCCTTACTAAGCTCTCTTCAACTAATATCTGTACCACCTAAAATCAACAGGTAGTTCTCAAGTTATGACAGTTAAGTCCAAAATTTCCATTGCTAAGCAAGACAGTTGTTAAGTGCACTTTGTCTCATTTTACAACCTTTCTTGACACAGTTGTTAAGTGAATCACTGCATTTGTTAAGTTAGCAACACCAATGTTAAGTGACTGTGGCTTCCCCCTTGACTTTGCTGGTCAGAAGGTCGCAAAAGGAGATCACATGACCCGGCAACACTGCATCATCATAAATATGAACCAGTTGCCAAGCTTCCGAATTTTGATCATGTGACCATTGAGATGGTCGTAAGTGTGAAAAGTTGTCATTTGTTTCAGAGCTGTTGTAACTTCAAGCTGTCACTGAACAGGCGGCTCGCTGGCTAGATGCGTTACATAACAGGCCATGCCCACCCCAGCTCCGTGAAGCGGAAAACTCACAAAGCGTCATGTGACAGCAATGTGACACCGCGAGTTTGACATCCGTGATCTAGAGTTACTGGAAAGCAAATTCTGACTGTAAACAAAATTCTTAACAGCTAGCAAAGAAAATAATTTTTTAAAAAAGTGATTCCAATTTATTGTATAGAAAAATGGCGAATCATTTTCTGCATGAGAAAATACACTATATTGCCAAAAGTATTCACTCATCCATCCAAAAAATCAGAATCAGGTGTTCCAATCCCTTCCATGGCCACAGGTGTATAAAATCAAGTACCTAGGCATGCAGACTGTTTTTACAAACATTTGTGAAAGAATGGGTCGCTCTCAGGAGCTCAGTGAATCCCAGCGTGGAACTGTGATAGGATGCCACCTGTGCAACAAATCCAGTCGTGAAATTTCCTCGCTCCTAAATATTCCACAGTCAACTGTCAGCTGTATTATAAGAATGCGGAAGTGTTTGGGAACGACAGCAACTCAGCCACGAAGTGGTAGGCCACGTAAATTCATCCAACATCAGTGTGTGACCTCGCAAATGTGCTTCTGGAAGAATGGTCAAAAATTCCCATAAACACTGTCCTGAACCTTGTGGACAGCCTTCCCAAAAGAGTTGAAGCTGTTATAGCTGCAAAGGGTAGACTGATGTCATATTGAACCCTGTGGATTAGGAATGGGAGGTCACTCACAGTAAGTTCATATGCGAGTAAAGGCAGGTGAGCGAATACTTTTGGCAATATAGTGTATTTGGAAGTGCAACTTGAGTTCAGTTGTAATTTTCTACTTGGTAGGGAACGGGCCATTCAAGAGATGCGAAGGCTTGGCAACACCACCACTACTTTTCCTGTTTCATCACCATTTAGCTCAACTTTGCGATCCCCATCACCTTCTCCAGAGGGGGCATTTTCAATAACAACAGAACGAACAGAAAAGTAAGTAATTAAATCAGTAGCTTAGTCCTTTGGTTTTAGGCATATGCTTAATTTACATAATATTTCAAAATTAAATGTGACCTTCGATCTGTATTTTGGGTTTTTCCCCCAGAGACAATGTACTTTTAGAAAGTTAAGCTCTGAATCTTATAGTTACCATTTTTAATGTGGGAGAGATGAGGGCAGGTAGATAATTAATACCTAGCGGGTGCTTTTGTATAATTAAAATCATGTGAGTATGGGCTATTTTGAAGATACTTCTAATCTGACATGTTCTAATTTGACGCACATAGTATACATTCTAAAAAACACAATATTCTAAGATTATTAATTCTTAAATCGACATGTTTTCAATATAATCATTCCATTTTCTTTCTTCTTAGAAATGTGGGCTTCAAGGATTAATCAGTTACTTTAAAGCAGAACAATAATGGGATGTTTCCATGTTTGGACTCACTGTCAGCGTTGACATGAATTCTACCTCTAAAATGTTAAATCATTAACACTTGAAACAACAACAAGCTGTGTGGGAGCACTTAGTGTGTAAATCAAACTTTGCAACATTTTGCTATCACACATAGGCTAGGTTGGTTTTTAATAATTCTGATAGGTTTGCCCTGCAGATTAAGACTAAACATCTGAATTGGTGGTCATAGTGTGGTTTGTTATCTCTTCTTTCAAGATTATTTGGTTTCAGTTAGATCAGCTATAGTCTATAGTTGCTATTGACTGCAAAGCAGACAATATAGAAGAAGAAAAGTCCTTTAATCATGACTTAATATCTATTATTCAGATTGTTTTCATACCAGTAATTTTATAAAATGTGTGTATGTATGTATAAATAATGAAACATTTAATTTAATAATGTCCTTTAAACTGAGTAAAATGTTACATCATTAGTTAAGAGGTGCCTTTTAAATGTTATCTCTAAAATGAAGTATCTCTGAATTTTTAAAATGATTTTATATTAAAAAGCAAATTTATATACATTAAATTATGATAGTATAAATAATGTTAATATGTCTGTCTTAGAGTCATTTAGCAATGTTGTTCCTTTCTTTAAAGTTTTGAAGTAAAGTTTGAGGAATTGATACACCTGAGTTCCAGCTTTTAAGGACAAAATGAGGCAGTTTAAAATACAAAACTAATTAGGTAAGAATGAACTTTATTGCAAGGAAACTAATGATGTTGTAGTTTTTGTCACAATGTAGTAACAAGTTGCCAGATACAGCACATTCCTTAATTGACAGAGCTTTGTATCATCTTGATATTATCCTCAACAAGCAATGTGCACCGAGCACTAAAACATTTAACTCCAGAGCTATTTTGGGCATAACTTGACTATGTTTCTGGATATTTTATTAAAAGAAGACATTGTTAATTACTGAAGAAAATCCATGAATTAAAGTAGGAGGAACATTCTTGGGCATAAATTGTAACCAAAAGTACATGGAATTTTGGATTGGGCTGTATATGCCATAATAATAGCTGTCTTTAAAGCGTTACTTTTGGATTGTGTTGTTACTAATGTACTTGATATCACTAAAGAAGACGATACTAATGATATTATGATTAAATAAAGCAATTTCCGTTTTCAAGGAATAGTTGCAGGTTGATTTATATCCTTGGAAGAAAAAAATATTTTCCGGTTCTCCTTATAGACACTGGCAAGAAGAACGAAAAGGCCATTCAACAGAGAACGACAACTCAATTCCTAAATGTAGCGAAAGCTTATTATAATAAAGTATATACATAAACTGGAACAACAGTGTTGGTAGAAGAATTCAAACATACAGTTTTGAGTACTGATTGATAATTCACATGGTATCATTTTGACATCCCTCCTGTTCTTAAAACTTTAAAAAAAAGGATCATTACTGTTTTTAATATGCCATACAAATTATAGGCCAAACTCTACATCCAGGCCCATATTAAAGCATTCTGTGTCATGATTGCAGAGCGGTGATCTTTGCTGATGTTAAAATAGGAGGAACTATCCCATATAAAACTCTAACATAATTTTTTATGTCTACTTTCTCCCATTAAGAAAAAAACCCTTGAAATTGGTCTCACCAACCAGATGTTTCTAGTTTCCTCCGGCCTTGTTCATCAAAATAATTAAGCGTTATCTCTATCTCTTTTTAAAAAAAGGATTACCTACCTCCTACTGTATAATATGGGAATGACTTTGGGAGACAGGACAATGAGATAAAACCAAGGTCAAATAAAAGACAACTTAGGCCAAGCCAAGTGTTAATACCACTTTATAATGCCTTGGTAAGGCCACACTTGGAATGCTGCATCCAGCTTTGATTGCCACGGTGTAAAAAAGAAAGTGCAGAGAAGAGCAGCAAAGATGATTAGGGAACTGAAGGCTAAAACATATGAAGAACAGTTACAGGAATTGGGTATGTCTAGTTTAACGAAAAGAAGGACTAGAGGAGATATGATAGCAGTGTTCCAATATCTCAGGGGTTGCCACAAAGAAGAGGGAGTCAAGCTATTCTCCAAAGCACCTGAGGGCAGGACAAGAAGCAACTATTCAAGGAGAGAAGCAATTTAGAACTGAAGAGAAATTTCCTGACAGTTAGAACAATTAATCAGTGGGACAACTTGCCTCCAGAAGTTGTGACTGCCCCAACACTGGAAGTTTCTAAGATGATGTTAGATAACCATTTGTCTGAAGTGCTGTAGGGTTTCCTGTCTAGGCAGGGGGTTGGACTAGAAGACCTCCAATGTCCCTTCCTACTCTTGTTATTCTATTCTAAGAATGTGGGTGGGGCAATAGGCTCAGAAGAGACCCTGGTTTGCTCTGCAAGTGGGATGGGAGAAGAGAGAGAAAAACACTTTCAGCCTTGCAAGATTCTGTTAATGTAATCTTTAAAATGAGGTGGTATTCAGCAGGTTCTGACCAGTTCGGGAGAACCGGTAGCGGAAATTTTGAGTAGTTTGGAGAACCAGTAAATACCACCTCCACCCCTATCTATTCTCTACCTCCTGAGTCCTAGCTGATCAGGAGGGAATGGGAATTTTGCAGTATCTTTCCCTTGGAGTGGGGAGGGAATGGAGATTTTACAGTATCCTTCCCCTGCCATGCCTACTAAGCCACGCCCACCAAGCCACATCCACAGAATTGGTAGTAAAATTTTTTGAATCCCACCACTGATTCAGGCCCTTGGAGTTAAACAATTTGATGGTTAGATAATTTTTAATTGTTGATACTCTTTTGACTCTGTACCACCTCTTACCTTTCAAGGAATGACATGTTTAAGTGCGTTAGCAGTAGCCACTGATTGGATTGACTCTGAGGGAGTTTACCGCCAATTCTTTGAAGACTCCTTCCTTTGATAGAACACAGAACATAGAATAATAAAGTTGGAAGGGACCCTGGAGGTCTTCTAGTCCAACCCTCTCCTTGAGCAGGAAACCTTATGCCAGTTCAGATAAATGATTGCCTATACCAGTGGTAGTCAACCTGGTCCCTACTTGTGGGCATTCCAGTTTTCATGGTGGGCGGTAGGGGTTTTGTCTGATTCTGAAGCACTTTCCTTTTTTTTAAATTTAATTGACTTCCCTACTTTATAAATCACCATTATTGTGGAACTGGGGGGCGGTTAGAAAATTTTACTACTAACAGAGATACAAAAGTGGGCGGTAGGTATAAAAAGGTTGACTACCCCTGGTCTATACCATTTCAGACCTGTGGTGGTATTTCCTTCTAAAGTACCATTCCTGAATGGCAGGCACAACTGCTGCGCCACTTTAAACTCTGCCCGAGTCTGGTCTGTGGTTTCAGAAGTCGTGTGAAAGGAAGATAGTTGAAAGAAATTGCAAGTTCTGTGCAAAGGCAAGGTCACATACCAGGTGAGGCCTGACAGAAGGGCTTCCATGGTATTCTGGAAGTTTGGACAAATTGAACTCCCACGCTGTGAATATTCCTGTCTGACCAAATCCAGCGGATGAGGAAATATTTAAGAAAAGAAAATAATTTCATGTTCTAAATTGCTGATTTATCTGGAGCTCAGTGAAAATCCTGAGTATTGCTGTCACTAAGATAAAGGAGTATGGAAGACTGGATCCTTTCCTTGGAAAGGCTTCCCTTCAAAAGACCTTATGAAAGACAGAATGGCCTGGCAATTTATATAAGTTCAGTATAGACACGCTTATATATTATGACTAATAGTCATTGACAAATATATCATGGATCGGTGTGTCAGGGCTTTGTATAGCCTAGATATAATACTTCTGTTTAATGTTGGGAGTTCCTCTGTAGAGTGGAGGCTGATGAAAGATAACCAGAATGCTACTGTTCATTGTGACTTCGTTGCTGAAGAAGAAGAAGAAAAAATGTTTTTGAAGGTTTTGAAGAGTTAGACAACAGAACGGATTAGGTATGTGGCTTTGCCTTCACACAGAAGACAACAATAGTAATAGCAATAGCAGTTAGACTTATATACCGCTTCATAGGGCTTTCAGCCCTCTCTAAGCGGTTTACAGAGTCAGCATATTGCCCCAACAACAATCCGGGTCCTCATTTTACCCACCTCGGAAGGATGGAAGGCTGAGTCAACCCTGAGCCAGTGAGATTTGAACAGCCGAACTGCTGAACTGCAGCCAGCTGAAGTAGCCTGCAGTGCTGCATTTAACCACTGCGCCACCTCGGCTCAAAAACAAGCAAGGCGTCTGGCATCAATGAAATCAGTTTTACATCTTGATTATCTTTGTACTTTTCCATCACTTTATTAATGTGGATTAAAACTGTTGTGTGAGCCCTAATGAATCATGTGGAGTGATATTTCTGAATGTCATTATAAAAGGAAGTTTGAGAGCGTCGCGCCCTTTAAAAGATGCCAACCACAGTTGCGAGAAAGGCAACTATTCCCGTCGTCTCCCAATTCTCAAAACCTGCCAGGATCTGCTGCCTTGCAGTTTCTTGGCAAAGAAGAAATGTGTTTGGAGCACATGTGGTTGACCTTCTCCTTATCTGGACAAACTTCAAAGAACCTTGTCCACCCACTGGCGCTTCCTTCTTTGCTGTGATTGTCAGCTTTGCTGGCAGAGCCATCTTTAATTTGCCATTTCTTCTTCCCGAGAAGAACATCTTATATGTTAGCTGTTGAGGTACTATACCTCTAGTTAGTTTTAAATATTTAATTAACTTTCACATTACGTGCTACGTTGGACCACTGAGCTTCCTCTGTTTTATATGTGCCATGGTTCTATCCATAATTGTGCCGTGCGGTTCTATTTGGAATACATTCAGTTTAATTTGTTTTGTACATTTGCATCAACATCACCGTGACCCGTCAAAAGCGCGAACGTCATAAGCGCGCCGACAACACCGCGGCGCTAAAACCGCGATTTCAAAAGCGCGCCGACGACAGCGCGCCGACAGAAGCGCGATTTCATTTAAGGTAAGATTTACAGTTAGGTTGAGGGTTAGGTTGAGGGTTACGTTACAGCGCGCTTCTGTCGGCGCGCTTTAGGGCTAATTAGTCGCTCATTCGTCGCACGGTTTTGTCACTGCGCTTTAGACACCGCGGTTTAGTCAGGCGCGCTTTTGTTGTGCGCGCATTTGTGGTGGAACCCAACATCACATCTGTCTTATATCTTCAAAGGTAATTTTGTCAAAATCTTATCTTATGCAAAGCTCCCACCTTAGACAAACCCATAACATTCTAGAATTAGTACAAATAACAAGCTTGCTTTTTGGAAAATAAGAGCTTGTGCAGAAAATATTTTCCCAATTGATTATTGTTTTCTTTCATGGCGAATTCATTTTCTCGGAACTATTTCGCCTAGGCAGAGATTTTACTTCTCTCCATATTGTATCTCATTTTCTCAGATCTCCATGGCTTTACCTAAGTTGCAAAATAATTTTTAATGAGGTTATTTTAACCCATTTAAAATGTGGTACTTTTTCCTGTAGACCGTTTCCCGCTGACACTACTTCCAAAATACCAGAGAGCCCATTCCCACAAGTTACATTTGATTCAGAAGCTAGTAAAGCTGCCCAGCATTGCCATGCAAGCTCATTTAAGCCTCAAAAACCTGCAAAGTAGCTGATGAACATCAAGTGGAATTGACTCCCCAAAATGCCTCTTTAGAATTGTGTTTGATACCAAACTGTAGGACTGGATTTATGCTAATCCCAAAGGTGTCTACGGAGATTCTCAGTCATTCAGGTCATGGGATAATCCTAAAGGTGCTTTTTCCCCCCCAAAAGGCAGTATTACCAAATAAAGATTTCTGTACAAAGAACATTTTTTGTTTTTATTGCTAAGTTCTTATATCTTGAAGCTCTTTTGCTCAATATAGTTTGAAATATTTACTGCCTATTTTAACTTGTGATCTATTCTGTCAGACACAACCAAGCTTTACTCACTGGTTGTATAATCTACTGTTTTGCATTCTGCCGTTTCAGATTTGTATATCCTTTTTGTTTTCTGTTCCTTTGATTTTGCTTTAATTTTCTTGAATTGGAACTTGGATCTATCCGTGACTCTCCTTTGCCTAACTTTCCATACTACTTTCATGGCTTGGTGGATGTTGCAGTAGGATTGTTGAACTTCTAGCCAGCATCCAGGTCCTCACTGATTTTCCTTGAAGACTTTTTTGCTTCTCATCCAAGAAGCTTCTTCGGCTCCGACTGAATGGTGGAGGATGGAAGGATTTATATTCTTTGCAGACCACCACCAGAACTGAAGAAGCTTCTTGGATGAGACGCAAAAAACCTCTTCTAGGAAAAACAAAATCCAGTTGCCTTTTGAAAAAAAATAAACAACACCTTTGAGACAACCCCGACCTGGATGACGGAGAATCTCCATAGACAGATCTATGCTCATCTTTAAACTCCAGAGGGAGCAGAAGGCACAGCAGGAAAAACCCTTTGGGACTACTGCAACCTAATTTAGGATGCTAGGGAATACTTCTATTAAAGTCAGGTCACTTTGGGAGGGGAGACACCGCCTGTTCCCACCAGGCTCTGATCTTCATAGGGCCTTAAGTAGTGAAGCCCCCTTTCACCCAAACTGTATATCGGATATTAATACAATTGAGTGAGTGCAGAGGTATTTCCAACATCTTCTTCCATGAAGAATCCTCCACTCCTCTGCTCACAATACCTTATGCCACCAGGCTTGAAATTTTGCCTTGGACAACTAGGCTGCCTACAGTCTGACCTGAGCATAGTACACAAAATTGTCTGCTACAACGTCCTACCTGTCAACGACTACTTCAGCTTCAAACTCAATAATAGACGGGCAAACAATAGATACAAACTCAAGGTAAACCACTCCAAACTCGATTGTGGAAAATACGGCTTCAGCAACAGAGTGGTCAACCGCCTGGAATGCTCTACCACCAGACTCCGTTGTTACATCCTCAAGACCCCACGGCTTCAACCTCAAACTCTCTAGCGTGGACCTCACCCCATTCCTAAGAGGTCCGTAAAGGGGGTGTGCATAAGCCCACCAACGTGCCTACCCACCGTCCTTGTCCTGCTGTCCCCATTTGCTGTGTTCATGTCCATCTTTATACTTATCTCGTAGGTGTTTGACAAACTAAATATGTGAATGGATGAATAGATGGATGAATGGATGGATGGATGTAAGGAAGTCAATGAGGATGCCACATTGGGTTATTTTATTCCCATCGGCTGTGCCAGGTGAATCTTGAATGAAAGTTATGGGACGGGGAGGGGGGAGAGAGGAGGAGGAGGACCTCTTTCAAACCCAGCAGGCCGCTGGATTGGACCCCTGGCGAGGCTTCTCCCGTTTTCCTTCTCCCTCCCTCCTCCTCCTCCTCCTCCTCCCTCCCCGACTCGAGACTGCCCGGTTGCAGGAAGGGAGCATGTGATCGCTGGCGGGTCTCGAATTCGCTCGCCTTGCCATGGTGTGGCAGCAGCAGCGCGGAGCTCAATGGAGGCTGCTTGAGAAGAGCGGGCTGGGCGGCTGCTCCTCCTCCTTTGCTGCTCATTGGATCCATCGCAAGCCCGGCAAGCGATTTCCCGTCCGCCAAACCAAGGCTCTCCAACCAGGTAAGCTAACCGCGGGGGGGGACCCGAGCTTTGGCCAAGGATCCACCCCGCCTGCCCTCGCTTTTTTCCCCAAGCCCCCTTCGCCGCCGGGGGGAAGCAGAAGTTTGCCAGCCGGGCGCTCCGCGTCGCCCGACCTCCTCCACCACCTTCCGAGGAAGGGGTGTTTTTCCGCCCGACTTTTGCCCGGGGAAGCCAAGCTGAGAAGGGATGGATGGATGTGGGGGCTGCTGGGGGGAAAAGAGCCTCGTTCTGCATCCCGGGAGAAAGGCGTCGGCGTCCGTGATGGAGACGGGGGTGGGGAAGGCTGGAGTAAGACTGTAGTAGTAGTGACAGCGCTGCTCCCGACAGGATTAAAGAGAGCCAGCCTTGCGGAGGCTGGCGGAGCGGGTGGGGGGGGGGGGGATCCTTCCCCTCTCTGTGCCTGTACTGTCATGCCTTGGAGAGACCCGCTGACGTCTCCCCCATTCCCACCCCGCTTCCCCTCCATCATTTCCCCGGCTTGACTGGAGCAGCGTCGAGGCGGGTGGGAGATAAAAAGAAGGGGCGACTTTTCTCGCTTGGTCTCCCAACCCCTCCCCGCCTCTGGAGCTGCATTGCTTTGTCTGAACACCCCCTCCCTCCCCCGAAAGGCACCGACGCTGGGTGCCTCGTGTAAAAGCGGGGCTGGGGGATCTGCTGGCGGTCGAGACTCGAGACCCTTCCCTTTCTCTCTGCCACCTCGCCCTGCCCCGCTTTGCACAGCGGGAACGCAAGCTTGTGCACTGCCACACGCGTGTGTCAGAGGAGCGCCCCCCTCCCTCTCCCCCAAACCTGGAAAGGCTCACCTGCAAGGAATCTCGCCGCTGCTGCTGCTGCTGCTGCTTTGGCCTCCGGAGGGACCCTGAAGCAGGAGGGGAGGTTTCCAAAAACGAGAAGGTGGGGGGGAGAGGAGAACCAGGAGAACCGGTGAAAGGGAGAGAAGGTGTCGCTTGGCACCCCGCCTCCCCCCCTCTGCTTTGCGGGTCGAAAGAAAATTGGAAACCGCAACTGTCCCTCTTGCAATTTTAATAGGGTTCACAATAGCGCTGCTTGAACCTGAGCTGCTTAAGGGAGGAGGAGGAGGAGATGTTAGCAGGGAGAAGGAAGTGCCCTTTGCAATAGCAATAGCAATAGCAGTTAGACTTATATACCGCTTCATAGGGCTTTCAGCCCTCTCTAAGCAGTTTACAGAGTCAGCATATTGCCCCCAACAACAATCCGGGTCCTCATTTTACCCACCTCGGAAGGATGGAAGGCTGAGTCAACCCTGAGCCGGTGAGATTTGAACCGCTGAACTGCTGATCTAGCAGTCAGCTGAAGTAGCCTGCAGTGCTGCATTTAACCACTGCGCCACCTCGGCTCTGCAACTCAGGAGGAGTAAAAGCCCCTTGCCCATGGGGTTGGGATTGGGATGTGGCGTTGGCTTCCGCCAAACGGAGAGACCCGGGCGATGACGAGGCAAGTCACAGGCGACATTTCAACCTGGCCACAAAATAAATAGCCGAATTGTAGCGGAAGCAACTTGCTCAGTGAAGGCAGTCAGGAGGTAATTACCTTCTCTGGTAGAACCAATAAACAAATGCCCCATTTCCCCGAAAATAAGACCTCCCCGGATAATAAGCCCGATCAGCTTTTGACCGCATGCACGGAAATAAGCCCTCCCCTGAAAATAAGCCCTCCCCCAAAAATATTGCAACACAGCAGCAGCCATGAGGTGACCACGCTCCTCGCCTCCTGCACCTCAGAAATAATAAGACCTCCCCGAAAATAAGGCCAAGCACTCAAAAAAAAATGAGACCCTGTCTTATTTTTGGGAAAACATGGTATGTCTTTTTTTCCCCGGTGACCTTTTGTTTATATTTTACCCTTATTTATATCCTGCTTTTCAGGAGGCATAGCCTTCCATGACAGGAGACTACCTGAAGCTACTGAAAAACAGGTTGTGTGAAATGCAGAGGTGCATGTTTGAATAAATCCAGCGTAGGTTCTGTGGGAAATCATGAGGAAACCATCAGAAATCACGTGCTGATTTTTTTCTCCCCAGCAGAAACTGGCTGTGCAATGATTTTTATCTGCTGCTGTCTTCCTGTCACAGTTGGATTGTCATCCCCACATGTATGCTGTGCACAGGGAAGAGGGTCAAGAGGGCAGTTACAACGGTGTGATCCAAGTCCACTCATTTTTCTACATTTTGTTCCCCTTTAACAATCCGATAATCCAGGCCTGTCAAACTGGCGGTCCGCGGGCCGGGTGCTTCACTTGTAGGCCACGCCCACACCGGCTCCACAAAAGCAAAAAAAAAGTCACGCCACGTCACATGGCGTGACCCGACAAATGCACGCACGACAAAAGCACGCCGACGAAACCGCAGCGTGAAAACCGCAACATCATCAACGCGCCGACAACAGCGCGCTGACAGAAGCGCGATTTAAGTTAAGGTAAGGGTTAGGTTCAGGGTTAGGTTCAGGGTTAGGTTCAGGGTTAGATTTAGGGTTAGGTTTAGGTTCAGGGTTAGGTTTAGGGTTAGGTTTAGAGCATGCTTCTGTCGGTGTGCTGTTGTCGGCGCGCTGTTGTCGGCGCACTTCTGCGCTCATTCATCGGCGTGATTTAGAACTCACAGTTTTCTCGCCGCGGTTTCGTCAGGCGTGCTTTTGTTGAGCGCGCATTTGTTGGTGAACCGTCACATGATACAATCGAGTTTGACACCCCGTGCTGTAATTCCTTGCATCAAGGTAGACTCGGGGCAACTGAATACCTATGTGGAATTCATAGCAGATATTATCTCTGTGCACCAAGAGAGAGGAATAGTTGCTGTTACCTAGGATCAAACTCACAGACTCTTGATTGCCAGGCGAGAGCTCCATCTCTCTGTCCCCACTCATTTTGTACACGATACACGCAAAATAGATGAAGCTTTGGCACTGTTGGTTGTAACTGCCATCTTGACTTTTTTGACCCTCTTTCCCCTTTAAAAAGGAATTAGAAAGAAAGGAAGCTAGTGGTCAAAAGTGTTTCCCCCTTTCACACAGTAAGAATTATATTCTGTGGCTAAAAACAGAAAACGTTAACAGTTTTTGCCCAATATTCAGCTATTAAAAGCAGCCGATCGAATCACCCAAAATCAATACAGGATTAAAGACTGCTATATAAATGAGGTGCTAAGCGGCTGGAAGTATTTCCCAAGCAGGGGAAGAGCTAGGAAGTCGTTTTAAAAGATGATTTCGTTTCAGGATTAGACTAAAAAAAAAAAGGGGGGGGGAGTGTTAGAAGTGGTGTAACCTTCAGTATCTTGCCAGTATCATGGACTTAGTTTAGTAGTTTCAAGCTTAGCAATTGTGCATGTGTGATGGTCTTTTAGCCATGTATCAAATTGTGGGTATTTAAGATATTTTTAAATCTACTGTGACAGGGGTGTCAAACTCAATTTCATTGAGGGCCACGTCATGGTTGTGTTTGACCTTGGGGAGACTGGGGTGGGCGTGGCCAGGGTGGGCGTTGTCAGCTCAATGTCACTCATGTCGGGAGGCATCTATGGCCGCCTGAGTGCTTTGCCAGAGAAAATGTTTCCCCAAGCTCTGTTTTCCCTGGCAGAGACACCGCAGGCCACTCCTTCCCTGTTTCCAGGGGGGGTCCTCCAGGCCACATCTAAACACCCCATGGGTCGGATCCAGCCCCAGGGCCTTGAGTTGGACACCCCTGTCCTATGATCACAAATTTGCCTTGGGAATTGTTTTTGACCTCTGCAAAACCTGGTCTCAAACGGTATAGGGTTTCCTGCCTAGGCAGTGGGGTTGGACTAGAAGATCTCCAAGGTCCCTTCCAACTCTGCTATTGTATTATTGTATTATTGGTAACTGGGGGAAATAGATCAGAGACATCCTGTAATGGTTGGTGGTTTTTAGTTTAAACCACAGGGGTCAAACTCGATCGCATCATGTGATGTATTGTGACGGGTTTTTTCTTTTCTTTTGCGGAGCTGAGGTGGGCGTGGCCTGCGCGCGATGCATCCGGCCCGCGGGCCATCAGTTTGACAGCCTGGTTTAAACAGCTTGCCAGCTGGTTAAACGTAACGCCCTGTGTACGAAGAATTGAGCACCTCTGCATTCCAACTCTGAAAAATGGCGTATGGACATTTTTTTAAAGTTTAGAAGTCCCTGCTCGCTAAAATTCTCCTCATCGGTTATTATTCCTGTCCATCAGCTGGTAGTTTCTGATGGTCGTCCCACAAGCTCAAAAATTCTTGTTGAGTTACTAGCAGTTGGTTTAGATCCCTTTAGGTTTGCGCCCCTTAAATCTCATGCACTGCTTAGCAATGCCTAGTCATTTCAAGAATAAATGATTAAAGAGACATGTTTTAGAGCTCAAAGTGGTGAATACTTTAAACAAGTGTTTTAGACGAATGTAAAAAATTAACGTAGCGTGCTTGTTTCTGGTTTAGCATAATTTGGGAAGCCAGCCCCTAGGATTTATAAAATTTGGTTTAGACTTTTGAGCCTTGTTTAATGAACAATGGTTAAAAAATCCTGTTTTAATAGTAAAGAATTCTTACTATTAAATCTAACTTAGACCCTCGAGAGGAACATGAAATGTATTTAATGGGAGAAAAAATAGATGATGATGTCTCTGAATGAAGATTTGAGGAAATTATTGTGCTGATTTATGAAACTAAGAGGACTATTAGTCAAAGATGTCATTTTAAGTCTTTGTATTCACTTTGGTGGCAGCAGAAGGGAATAAGGCTGCAACAGTACAACTCATTAGGAAACAAACAAGGATTAGTGCGTTGTTTACTTAGCACTTGATAAGCCAGTTTGATGCAGTGGTTAGGGTGCTGCATAGAAACCAGGAGACTGTGAATTCTAGTCCTGCCTTAGGCATGAAAGCCACCTGGGTGCCTTTAAAACAGTCCCTCTCAGTCCAACTCACAGAGCTATTGGGTGGGGGAGGGATGGACAGGAAGTGGAAAGAGTATTATTTATGTTTGCTGCATTCAGTTACTTATAGAGTAATAAAGGCAAGATAAAAATGTAAACCAGAAGTTGGATTATCTCAATAGCCGGGTTGTGTTACTAAACCCTTATTAAAACTCTTTTGAGCTGAGTTGGAGAGTTGGTGGCTAATTAGGGCTGTCAACATTGGCCAATGGCATATGGAAATGGTTGTGCTTATCTAGACCACAGCCTTGAGATTTTTCATCCAAGTACTAACTAGACATTAATTTGGGTAGTTGTTTTTTTAGAAGAGCCAATCTCACAAGGTACTATCTACAGCCCAGAAGTAAAAGAGGCAAAGAAGGAAGAAGTAATGGATTGTTAGAAGAGAATCTCACCTGATCATTTTAGGTCTTCCAATGATGTACCCATCATCACTTGCTGGTCCTTCTCTTTTTCTCTTTTCTTCCACCTTTCCCAGCACTAGGCCTTTCTCTAGAGACAAGAAGACCTTTGCTTAATGTTTCTGAAATGGGATAATTTGAGGCTGCTCATGTGTGCCTCAGCTTGATTGATTTGTTCAATGACCCCTTTGTTTGTTCTCATGGTATTCTCGGGAGCCAAATTTCAAAATTTGTGATTGGATAGGTAATAAGACAATAGCAATAGCAATAGCAGTTAGACTTATATACCGCTTCATAGGGCTTTCAGCCCTCTCTAAGCGGTTTACAGAGTCAGCATTTCGCCCCCACAGTCTGGGTCCTCATTTCACCCACCTCAGAAGGATGGAAGGCTGAGTCAACCTTGAGCCGGTGAGATTTGAACCGCTGAACTGCAGATAACAGTCAGCTGAAGTGGCCTGCAGTACTGCACCCTAACCACTGCGCCACCTCGGCTCTTAGTTCAAGCACTGAACTAAGTTGGATGGAGATTATAATTTCAAAAAAAGAAAAGAAAAAGAAACTAAGCCAAGTAGCTAAAGAAGATTAGAAGACAATCTAGAAATCAGAATGGCTGTGGGAACATTATAAGATTTTTATTCAAAAAAAAGCTCAACTTATTTATACTGCAATTTATTTGTTTTGACCAGTAGGAACAGAAATATTAGGGACGCGGTGGCTCAATGGCTAAGACGCTGAGCTTGTCAATCAGAAAGGTTGGCAGTTTGGCGGTTCGAATCCCTAGCACTGCGTAATGGAGTGAGCTCCCATTACTTGTCTCAGCTTCTGCCAACCTAGCAGTTTGAAAGCATGCAAAAATGCAAGTAGAAGGACCACCTTTGGTGGGAAGGTAACAGCGTTCCATGCGCCTTCGGCGTTTAGTCATGCCGGCCACACGACCACGGAGACGTTTTCGGACAGCGCTGGCTCTTCGGCTTTGAAAACAGAGATGGGCACCTCTCCCTAGAGTCGGGAACGACTAACACATACCGTGTTTCCCCAAAAATAAGACAGGGTCTTATGACTCCTGAAATAAGCACTTGGTCTTATTTTCGGGAAGATCTTATTATTTTTGAGGTGCAGGAGGTGGTGAGCGTGGTCACCTCATGGCTGCTGCTGTGTTGCAGTATTTTTGGGGAGGGCTTATTTTTGGGGGAGGGCTTATTTAGTACATGCGCTCAAAAGCCCGATTGGGCTTATTATCCGGAGAGGACTTATTTTCAAGGTTAGGGTATGTACAAGGGGACCTTTAACAGAAATATTGCCTTTTGGCCTCCCAGATGTTATTGAACTAAGCCTCTCAAAACTTACAATTGGCCATGTTGTCTGAGGTGCTAGAGGTTGTAATTCAGCAAGATGTAGTGAACTACAAACCTCACCTTTCATTAAAAAAAAAAGACCTCAGCCATGCTTTCAATCTATCATCATCATTCGTGAAATTAGTGTTGATAAAGGCTAACGTCCTAAGATGTGTGAATAAATCACATAATTATGAACTAAGTTACATGGAAAATAACAATGAAACTCCAAGGGCATCTAATTAGCTACTAGGATGCTAAAACAATTAAAGGTGCATTGGAAAGTCACACTCTAAGCACTGCCATTTTGTTCTTACATCGTACTTAAGTATGTTAGGGCAAAATCAGTATGGTTATGAAAGGACACATTTTTCATCACTTACCTCCCCCTTTCTACTCATGTCAATGTATATGGATGTCCATGAGGGTTAGGTGTTTATAGGGGGATAAATTACCAAACATGCATAACCATGCAAATGTAATACCTTTAATCCATAAAATCCACATACATATGTTATATTAAATTTATATAATAAAAAATGGCTGTGTGTATGTTCCAGCATAACTCTGGAATGCCTCAAGCAATTTGAACCAAACTTGGTACACAGATGACTTACTTTTTGGAAACAAATACTGTGGGGGTAAGACACCCCTAACACCCCTCGGGTGTGTGTGTTTTGTTAGGATACAGCTTGTTGTGCCTTAAACGGCTTCTACTGTACCACCTTAAAATAGCAATAGCAGTATAGAATAGAACCAAACTTGGTACACAGATGACTTACTCTCTGGAAACAAATACTGTGGAGGTAAGACACCCCTAACACCCCTCGGGTGTGTGTGTTTTGTTAGGATACACCCTGTTGTGCCTTAAATGGCTTCTACTGTACCACCTTAAAATGGCTTCTACTGTACAGCACTGTGGAGTTGCCATGGTAACAGCTTCACAGTACTCCACAAGGGGGCTCCCTCTGGTAAGGGGGAAAATCCAACATTAGAAATTGCAGCAGATTCATGAAAGGAGGGTTGGGATAAATAAATACCTGTGCAGCGCCGGGTTGTCAGTTAGTACATAATAAAAATATAATGCAGATATTTATGTGATAATGTCAATGCGCACACATGGTGTCACAGCGACATTATGCTGTGGATGTGGCTGAACCAGTGGTGGGATTCAAATAATTTAACAACCGGTTCTTTCACCTAATGACCTGCTGGGTAGGCAGGGATCAGTGGTCATGTGACTGGGTGGGTGTGGCCAATTCAACGTCACTCAGGTTGATGGGCGCTTCGCCTTAGCTGTTACAATGTAATAAGGGTTAACCAGAGAGGCAGTTTCTGTAAGCAGGGCAATAAGGATTAGACTGGAAACAACACCAGAATGTTTCCTTCCTGCCTTCCTTACAGGATTAGCCCTGTAAAGTGGAAAAAAATAAAATGGGATTTCTTCCAACAACCGGTTCTCCAAACTGTTTAAAAAGTTAACAACCGGTTCTCCTGAATGGGTGCGGACTGGCTGAATCCCATCACTGGGCTGAATCCAAGCTTAGTATGCTGTATGAATATGGCAAGTAGGGTTTGAGTTAACCCAGTAGTTCAATATATTGCATGAACATAGCTGTGGGGTACCATCAAAGAACAATATGTCAGAACAAACTTCTAAAAATAGATGCATCTGAAACATATAACTTTTATCTTTCTGATTCCTCTCCCAGTCTTTCATCATATTTATTCTCTAAAAACAATGTCTTCGTTTCCTGATATCTCAGCTTTGAGATTTGATGATGTTCTCAAACAAAATTCCTCCTTTTTCCTTTTGACTTTATTTGCTTTTTAAAGGTCTTATGTGTTTACTTGTTCCTATACTTGAAAGTTTATCTTCCAGCTAGTACATGAATTTGTCCAAAATGCATGGTAATCGTACAAGAGTTAGGTAATTAGGTATAATAATAATAATAATAATAATAATAATAATAATAATAATAATAATAATAATAATTACGTATCAGTCAAATACCTGTTAGAAATCCCAAGCATTTCAGGCCAAGACCCATGTTATTTTAAGATTCTTAAAATTAACATAAAATTGAAACCTGAAGTTTTTCTTTTAGGATCGTTTGGATAAGGAATTGGGAAAAAGGATTTGGAACGTTGTTATTGTATATGTTGATTGCAGCAAGAATGCTATATGCACAGAAATGGAAATATGTATCAAGCCCCATAACAGAATAATCGATTGAGAAAGCAATATTGCTAATAGAGATGGCAAAATCGACTATTTTAATTAGAGAAAAGAATATATCTCAGTTTTGTTTAGACTTGGGAATCCTTTCTGGACTTTGTGCTCAAGGTAATAAAAATGAACTTTTGACTTTGGCTTTGCTGATTAATCTAGTTTTTTTGTCATAGAAATGGCCAGTACTTGTTGGTAGAATAAAAAGTTGAGCATGTACTTCTATTTTGTGCTTTACTGCGCTGAAAAAAGTTGGCGGTGCATGCTTTTTTCTTCTTTCCCCTTTTGCCTTAAATGTTTCTTTCACCCCTTTTCCCTTCCCTCTTTCCCTATTATTTTTATTATCATTTGTATTTTATACCATGGTAATCTTAGGGGAAGGGACAAGGTGGCTCAGTGGCTAAGACGCTGAGCTTGTCGATCAGAAAGGTCGGCAGTTTGGCGGTTGGAATCCCTAGCGCCGCATAACGGAGTGAGCTCCCGTTATTTGTCCCAGCTTCTGCCAACGTAGCAGTTTGAAAGCACGTAAAAATGCAGGTAGAAAAATAGGGAACACCTTTGGTGGGAAGGTAACAGCATTCCGTGCGCCTTTGGCATTTTTATCATGCTGGCCACATGACCATGGACCATGGTCTTTGGACAGCGCTGGCTCTTCAGCTTTGAATCGGAGATGAGCACTGCCCTCTAGAGTCGGGAACAACTAGCACATACGTGCAAGGGGAATCTTTACCTTTAATCTTGGGAGGGAGGGGAGAAACCCAAGAATTTCAGCAGTAACAAGTAACGTTTATTATGGCTTGTCCCATTTGGTTGGAATTTGGGACAATTTCCCCTCCACCTCCCTCCAAGCTTTTTAAAAATGTATTTACTACATCTGGCTGTTTCATTCTGTGCCACCTTTTGAGATTTCCTAAAGGAGGATTTTTGTCAACAAGATGTTCAAAAAGAATCAGTCCGTCAAAACTTTAAGAGACACCGGGGTTGAAGTTCATCTTAAAAAAAAAAAAAAGAGTTTTGATAGCAGTGATGCTTGATGACAGATTGCGACGTTTTTCTTTCTTTTTTAGCTTTTGCCTATGTGTATTTTGAGTGCCATAAATTTTCTAGACGGATGTACATGCAGGTCTCTTTAGCTGGAAGCCAAGTAGCTGGCTCCTTCAGGAAAAGGCACAATCATCCACTTGTTTCCCAGCTGCCAGAAGGTCCGTGTGACCTGGTTTGAGTGTATTGTTGCAGATTACGAAAGGAATCAGGCTAGGTGAGGAATGCTTATACAGGAAGTGGGCCAGGCAAGTAGGCATGAAGACCGACTGGGTTCAACCAGCCTGCCATTACACCTGTTCTGCTCTTTTGCACTGGACCTGTTGGAAGAAGTGATTGTGACCTAGCCTGATGGGGAGCAGGGAGATGGGGAGGGTTCAGGAGACTCTGCTTGCTGAGGTCGGACATGTCTTGGGAAGAGGAAAACAATTACGGAAAAGCTACTATGATAGCAGGATTATTATGGAGGGTTACAATGGTTTCTAGGTGGAGGTCTCTCGCCTCACAATCAGGAGTGCTGAGAGTTCAAACCCAGGTAGAGGCAGATATGTCTGTCTCAGGTCACGTTGAGAATATATCTGTTGGATATAACTCTGCATTGGTGACAGGAAGGGCATCTGGCCAGTAAACATTCAGCTCCATTCAGTTGCCCAGAATCCACCCCGCAAGGGATTAGGGAGGGTCTTTAAAAGGAGAAGATGATAGTAGGATTATTATGGGATAGTTGCCCGGATGCAGTGGTGGGATTCAAATAATTTAACAACCGGTTCTCTGACCTAATGACCAGCTGGGTAGGTGTGGCTCGGTGGTCATGTGACTGGATGGGCGTGGACAACTCAATGTCACTCACATCGATGGGCGCTTCGCTTTAGCTGTTACAATGTAATAAGGGTTAACCGGAGTTTCTGTAAGCAGGGCAATAAAGATGAGGCTAGAAACAACACCAGAATGTTTCCTTCCTGCCTTCCTTACAGGATTAGCCCTGTAAAGTGGAAAAAAACAAAATGGGATTTCTTCCAACAACCGGTTCTTCGAACTGCTTAGAAAGTTAACAACCGGTTCTCCCGAATAGGTGCGAACTGGCTGAATCTCACCGCCGCCCGGATGGTATAACTTATGAATCTTAGATATTTAAATGAGTGCATTCGTGGGTAGGGAAACCAGGGCAGGAGAAATATGGAGCACACCAACTTTTGGAGTACTATTATGTTAACTTTATGTTGCAGGTCATTCTTTTTCTACCAGAATGGTATCTTGAGATGTTTTACTGAACTTGTGAATATGAAATTCTCAATAACCAATAGATATGAGTTTAAGTGCAATGTATCGTATGTTTTGCCTCAAATATTTTTAAGAATACAACTCTTGGATTTTCCCCCATGTTTCTTTTCTGGAAACATGAGCTCCGGGGTCCATTAATTTGCAAAACCATATTTAGTTTTCTACAATGGTTCCTCATTTGTAGCCAGGGAGAGCTGCACCCGCTGCAGCAGAAGCGAGCAGAAAATATGGGCACTCCAGGAGTACCTTTATAAATGCTCACCATTTGTGTTTAATAATCCAGGTTAATTATCTGTTTGACCTTTGCATGGGAGGTTTAACATGGAGCTGCAGGTATATGCAAATCCTACCCAGCTGCATTTTGGCTTTGAAGATGCATTCAGTTGATTTTTTTTTTTTTGAAAAAAAAGTATGCAAGTAGAAAAATAAGAACCACCTTTGGTGGGAAGGTAACAGCGTTCCGTGCGCCTTCGGCGTTTAGTCATGCCGGCCACATAACCACGGAGACGTCTTCGGACAGTGCTGGCTCTTGGGCTTTGAAACAGAGATGAGCACCACCCCCTAGAGTCGGGAATGACTAGCACATGTGTGCGAGGGGAACCTTTACCTTTAACAATTATTAAAACTCCCCCACTCTCTAAGAAGAATAGTCAAATCAAAGTGGTGTCTTAGGATGTATAGTTACAATGAAACATACAAGGGTGGGAAAGTTGGTTTGCTTGATGCTCTTCACGTAAGTCACAACTTTCTTATCAGTGATTTTAAACGCTTCTTGGAATGCAATATAATGATACTGCAGCTGCTGGCAGGGGATCAAATGAACAGGACTAGCATTACCGAGAAATAAGATTGTCAAAGCTCTGCGTGCATTTCTTATACGTTGGGTGCAAATCTATTTCCCTGCCTTTCTTTCTCAAATCTGATAGCTTCCAAAGCTTTTAAGATTGCATTTTGTAGAATGTTTCATCCATGTATAACTGAAGTCCAGCAGCTTGGAGATAATCACTATCCAGAACATACACATACACTTGGTGTTTAATGACTGCAGACTTTGTATCTTGAGATTTTGGTTCTAACAAACTGCTTAATCATAACTACAGCCAGGATAACTGTGTGTTTGTTAATAAAGGCCCAGGGCTCTCTCTTATGGAGATTAGATGGGCTATATGGCAGCTTCAGGAATATATCATTTCATTGCAGATTGTATGGAGAATAGTTCCACCGCTCCAAGCAATTTGCATTTTGATGTTCCTATCTAGAGCCCTGTATATCAAACCACAAACAGATGAAAATGTTTTGCTAAAGAGAATAAAATTTGTAGAGAGCTTTCATGGTCTGAGCGGGATATCTACAGCATGTCTTGTTAATGGAGGCTGGCTCTGAAGCCTGATATACCATATTAAAGCTCTGAAGCTTTAATATACCATTAAAGCTTCCTTGTTGGGATCTTTCACTGGGTGAAAAGGCGCATCGCAGAGCAACATTTTTTGAATCAAGGTACTTCAGATGAGTCCAAAATCCTGGACCCATGACTCCAAAGAAAATGAGATTTGGGAAGGTTTTGACTATTTCAATGATACTTTTCATGATATCTTCAGCATCCTCAGAAGCCTGTGAAAATTTCCCAGCCAGTTTTGCAATCCTTCCTCTGCCTGCCTGCAGCAGGGCTGGGCTGGGCAGGGCAGGGCAGGGCTGGAAGGAGGGAGGGAGGGAGGGAAGGAAGGAAGGAACTGTCATGCACTCTCTCTGGCTCATGCCATCCTCCATGAGTTCTTCTGATCTGTGCCACCCCTCTGTGTGCCTTTCCTGATTCATGCATCCCCCTTGGCCTATGTCACTCTTCCACATGTCTTCTCTGACCTGGATAGTTTTCCTTGTGCACCCCAGACACCCAGGAAGGAAGGGAAGAAGGAAAGAAGGAAGGAAGGAAGGCACCAAGGAAGGAAGGAAGGAAGGAAGGAAGGAAGGAAGGAAGGAAGGAAGGAAGGAACTGTCATGCACTCTCTCTGGCTCATGTCATTGGCCTATGTCATTCTTCCACATGCCAGGAAAGAAGGAAGGAAGGCACCAAGGAAGGAAGGAAGGAAGGAAGGAAGGAAGGAAGGAAGGAAGGAAGGAAGGAAGGAAGGAACCGTCATGCACTCTCTCTGGCTCATGTCATTAGCCTATGTCATTCTTCCACATGCCTTCTCTGACCTGGATAGTTTTCCTTGTGCACCCCAGACACCCAGGAAGGAAGGAAAGAAGGAAGGAAGGAAGGAAGGAAGGAAGGAAGGAAGGAAGGAAGGAAGGAAGGAAGGAAGGAACTGTCATGCACTCTCTCTGGCTCATGTCATTGGCCTATGTCATTCTTCCACATGCCAGGAAAGAAGGAAGGAAGGCACCAAGGAAGGAAGGAAGGAAGGAAGGAAGGAAGGAAGGAAGGAAGGAAGGAAGGAACCGTCATGCACTCTCTCTGGCTCATGTCATTAGCCTATGTCATTCTTCCACATGCCTTCTCTGACCTGGATAGTTTTCCTTGTGCACCCCAGACACCCAGGAAGGAAGGAAAGAAGGAAGGAAGGAAGGAAGGAAGGAAGGAGCACAGTTACAGAAAGGGAAGGAAGGAGAAAGGGAGTAAGGAAGGAGCAGAGTTGCAAGGAGGGAAGGAGGAAGAAAAGGAGGGAGGAGCGAGGGAGGAAGGAAGGAGCAGAGTTTCAGGAAGGGAAGGAAGAAGAAAAGAAGGAATAATAGAATAACAGAGTTGGAAGGGACTTTGGAAGTCTTCTAGTCCAAGCCCCGGCTCAGGTAGGGAACCTATACCATTTCAGGCAGATCGCTATCCAATCTCTTCTTAAAAAGCTTCCAGTGTTGGAACACCCACAACTTCTGGAGGCAAGTCATCCCACTGATTAATTGCTCAAAATTTCCTGACAGTTAGAGGAAGGAAGGAAGGAAGGAAGGAAGGAAGGAAGGAAGGAAGGGAGGGAGGGAGGGAGGGAGGAAGGATTTTAAATAATCCCTGCCAGATTCCCATGTGGAACTTAATGGGAAGCTGGCAGGAAGTCAGACGTCACTCCTATCCCACTGCTTTTTTGCCCACTTATCATCATTCTGTTTCATAGTTTTGGTAAGGAAGTACGGAATCTCTGAAACAGCTGTTGGAAGAAATGTCCTTCTGGGTTCGGCTCCAAGTGGGGGAAAAGACACTGGAGACATGGAGGCTGCTTGGAAAGATGGTTTTAATGGTGGACAGGACCACATGGCTTGAGTCCTGAACAGAAAAGGTGATCACATGCTTCAATGTTGGTGGAGAAGAGAAGAGAAGAGAGGAAGAGAAGCCGAGTCCCTGGTTTTATGCCCTCTCTGGCCTTTGATCTTGAGCTTGTATTCTGATTGGTTGTCAGACTCCCATGGGGCCATGCAGGGACAACTCCCTAGGCTATGTTTTGAATCCAGGTTTGGTTGAGTTCTCAGATGCCATGAGGCAAGTTGGGTAAAAGGGCCAATATTATCATGCCTTAATTCCATCATTCTGGAGCTGAAGGGGAGAACTCTTTATTATGTAAAGTGGACTAGCTCAGGCTTTAATGGCCCATTGACAAAGTGGGGTGGGCAAGAAGCTACAGGGAGCTATTCTGTCTTTTAAAACATGTTTCTTTCTTTTTCACATCCAGATAAATATTCTGCCTTTTCAATATTTCCTAGGATATTTCATTTTTATGGGAGAGGGCTGGGTGATAACTTCCTACACTCAATGGGACACAAGTTGTCTGATCTTAAAACTTGGTGTATACATTTATAAATTGTAACTGTCATTGGCTGCAATGAGTTATATCCTCTTCTTCTCACAAACGTATGTATGTTATTTACTATTTAATGGTTGCTGTTAACATATAAAATACTCAAAAGAGCATTGTTTTCTTTGGCCTGTTTTCTGGATATTTACAGTCCAGGGGTGAGATTCTACCAGTTTCAGACTGGTTTGGGCAAACTGGTAGCTCTGATGATCAGCTGGGAGCGAACCCGTTCGGCCCATCGATCAGCTGGTCCCAGCCGCCCCACTGTGCTACTCTCCTACCTTTATCTTCCCAGCTGATTTGCGTAGCAGAATGGATTGCTGCGCGAATCAGCTGTGATATTCCTCCAAAGGAACCCAGAAGTGAAGATTTCTTCAAATTTGCGCGCTCAGCGCAAATTGCACAATCACCAAACCGGTTGTTAAACCGGGAGGATCCTACCACTGATTTACACACCCCTTCCTATTTTCTGTAAAGTATTTCTTGAAGATTTGATGTCATGCCTTTGGATTTACCCTTTTCAAGTGTATTGGCTGTATTGTAGTGGCGTTTACTCATATTTCCTATTACCTGATTAGACTGTAACTGTTGGAAAGCAGAGGCCTGCACTGCATGAATTGTTATCCGTTTTGTGTAAGAGTTTAAAAATAAAGTGTAACCACTGGTGCTTGTTTGATTTAGTGAGGCAGTAAGGTATAATCACGTTGAAGAGATGTGGAATACACGTAGCTCAGGGTTGAAATGTGGAATTCATGGTGCTCTCTGAGCTTTGTTTTCGTGCAGATATTTCGCTATCTAACTAGGTAACATCATTGATCTGGGTGTGAATTTTTCCCTGATGGTACTACCAGGCTGGGTAATGAAATGTCTGAGGCAGCAAATAACCAAACTTGGAGAACTCCCCACGTCCCATGGATGCAAAACTTTACTTGAAAATGCCAAGCAGCTGAACAAGAAAACAGAATACTTGGTTTGCTTCTGAGTGGCCAACATGGAAAAATATTTGAAAACTCAAGGAAGTAGCATGTAATTAGCATGTTCTACTGATGTTCTTGTTGTTTTGAATCGGGAGTGCTGGCCTAAAACAATGGAAGAACCTTTTGAGTTGAGGAGTCAGGTACCTCCAGCCCTGATAGGAAGCATCTTCTGTCTCTGCGTGTTTGACATCTGCTTTGGGAACTCAACCATGTGGGTGGCAGTTTTGGAGATAGCTCAGCCCTTTCCAATAACCCTCAATTTCTCAAGGCTATTTCGTCAGTGTTCTCGGCAATATTCTGTATTTCCGTTACGCAGTGTAGATAATCCTCAATTTACAACAGATTTGTTTGAAGTTACAACAGCACTGAAAAAAAGGGGACTTATGACCATTTTCTATACTTACAACCAGTGGTGGGCTGCTGCCGGTTCGGATTGGTTTGGGCGAACTGGTAGTTGCAACTTGTGGGTTGCCCCCCATGCCCCCCAGTGCTATGCTGTCCTATTTAGCCTTTTTTTTATGCCGCACGTATGCGCACAAGGGTCCCGTATGTGAAGCGCATGTGCAAGAGGCTGGGCGCGTGCGCGGATGGCACACATGGTCACATTTTCAGTGGATTGGATTGGATTTGGATTGGATTTATTACATTTATATGCTGCCCTTTTCCCCGAAGGGGACTCAGGGCGGCTCACAATTCAGTCAGGGAAGGGGGTACAGACAGGGGATAAAAAGACGAACATAACAATACACAATTTAAAAGCACACAACAACCATACCATTCAAGAAGGGGGGCAAAAGCTCTTTAGCCCCAGGCCTGTCGGAACAGCCAGGTTTTAAGGGCTTTGCGGAAGGCCTGGAGGGTGGTGAGGGTTCGAATCTCCATGGGGAGCTCGTTCCAGAAGGTCGGAGCAGCCACAGAGAAGGCTCTCCTCCGGGTAGTCGCCAGTCGGCATTGGCCGGCGGATGGAATTCGGAGGAGGCCTAATCTGTGGGATCTGATCGGTCTATTGGAGGTAATTGGCAGCAGGCGGTCTCTCAGGCAGTGCTGGGCGAACCGGTTGTTAATTCATGTGCCACTCACCTCTGCTTACAACAGTTGCAGCATCCCTATGCTCACATGTTCAGAATTTAGATGCTTGGCAACGGGTCCATATTTATGATGGCTTCAGTGTCCGGGGTCCTGTGATCACCTTTTGTGACCTTCCAACAAGCAAAGTCAATGGGGAATCCAGATTCACTTAACAACGCATGCTACTAACTTAACAACTGAAGTGATTTACTTAACAACTGCGGCAAGGAAGGTCATAAAGTGGGGAAAACTCACTTAACAACTGTTTCACTTAGCAACAAAAATTGCAGTCATTTCATTTATTAAATTTACAGGTCGCCCAATCCCGGAAGTCTTTCAACGAAAGAAGAAAAAAAGAAAAGCAAAATAAGTAAAAGAAATAGTTTAAAATTCACAACACACATACGTTCTAATCGGGGCTGGACCTTAACAGCCCCAGGCCTGCCGGAACAGCCAGGTTTCAACGGCTTTCCTGAAGGCCATGAGAGTGGGTAAAGTCCGGACCTCTGGGGGTAGCTGATTCCACAGGGTCGGAGCAGCCACAGAGAAGCTCTCCTCTGGGGGCCCGCCAGCCGACACTGTCCGGCTGACGGTATCCGAAGGAGGCCCACTCTGTGGGATCTTATCGGCCATTGGGAGATGTATGGCAGTAGGCAGTCTCACAGATAGGCTGGTCCTAAGCCATGTAGGGCTTTAAAGGTAATAACCAACACCTTGAGTCATAGGTTGAGGACTACTTGTTATAATAAACCATTTAATTTTGCCAGTACAAGTATTATCTCCATCAATTTAATCTCCTTATATACTTATAGGAGATTCACACTGCTTCATTAATGCCACGATTGGAGTAAAAACAGAACTTTATTTGGGTGAGGTGGAGGAATGTCTGGCTAATTCTGCTCACATCAATTATTCTTAACCCATTTTTTTCCTTTAATTGAAATTTACATGGCAAACTCTATGGCTGAAGCACCGTGACCCCCTGCGGTTCATACCTTTGGAAAACTGCTTATAAGAATAATCAAACTCTAGCAAATGAAGTTGAGCATAAAATACTTTGACCCCCTTAAAAGTACCTTTCCAGTGGTGGAAATTTGATTTCCCATAAGGGGCAAATGTTAAGTCAAATATTTTAACCTTTTTTTTTTGCAAGCATTAGCCACTAGAAGATTGCACATTGGTAAAACAAGATTAGAAAGGAATGCTTGCCAAGTGCTGGGAATTTTAAATTAACATGGGTGAAGTGAAACAATTACCACTGTGTGTGATCTCTGTTTTTCATTTGTAGAACCTCCCATCTTTGGGGGATAACTATGATGATATTGCTATCCTGCGGCTATTGTCTTGAAGTAATAACAGGTTCTCAATTTGTAGAGGGCTGTAACATCAGAGAATTACTATGCCTGTTATGCACGAGCTTTTGAAATATCAATCCAGATGGAAAACATACAATTGCTACCCATTTGTTGATAGTTGTAGTTCACATTTCTAGTTTCTATACTGGTGGAATAAATAAATGTCCATCTGGTTTCAGTTGCAAGTGGGGGAAAAGAGCCAAGGTGGCGCAGTGGTTAAATGCAGCACTGCAGGCTACTGCTAGATCAGCAGTTCAGCGGTTCAAATCCCACCGGCTCAGGGTTGACTCAGCCTTCCATCCTTCCGAGGTGGGTAAAATGAGGACCCAGATTGTTGGGGGCAATATGCTGACTCTCTGTAAACCGCTTAGAGAGGGCTGAAAGCCCTATGAAGCGGTATATAAGTCTACTGCTATTGCTATATTGCTATTGCTATAAAAAGACAATGGATTCATGGAAGTTGCTTGGAAAGATGGTTTTTAATGGTGGACAGGACCACATGGTTTGAGGGGCAGAGATGCTGAGAATGCCTGGGTTTATGCCCTCTCTGGGCTTTTGAATTTGAGCTTGTATTCTGATTGGTTGTCAGACCCCCATAGAGCCATGCAGGGGCAACTCTGTAGGCTGTCCTGAGTCCCAGGCTTGGTTGACTCTTGATGGTGATGATGTAATGAAAGGGCTTTGGCAGTCCTATTATGGCTCTGCCTGAACGAGGTAGATCTTTGTTATGTACAATAGACTGGCCCAGGCCTTAATGGCCCCTTTTCAAAGGTTGGGATTGGAGGTTGGGTTTCTGCCTCCCTTTTAGGGGAAATATTCTGTCCTTTTAATAATTCCTAAAATATCTCATTTTCCTACAAGAGGGGTGAGTGCTAACGTCCTACAATACTATTCTTTAGAAGCAATATTGTGAGTGATGTAGTACATTGGCTCAGAAGATTCATCGTGGATTAACAGGCTCTTCTTCTGCTCTGTCGGATCAATTCCTCTAAAACCTGAATTCCTTCGGACAATTAAAAATCGCATTAGCATGTCAATCAAAATAAGAGTTGAGGCAGCAAGGATGGGGTTTTGGTCTAATGTGGTGCATGAAGAAAATCTGGGAGAAAATGAAGGAGAGAAGGAAAAAGTTGTAAGTTGTTCTTCAGGAGTTGATTTGGCCGTTAACATTTGGCAATTACTGTATTTTTCGGAGTATAAGATGCATCCCCTTCATTCTTGTAAGGCTGATGAGAGGATGGAAATATAATGTGAAGTCTTATTCTGCTCATCCAGTTGAGACTTCCCCAGTGATGGGATCCTAAATCATATACAGATGGGTGGTTTTAGCTGTTGGAGAGGGGTAGAATGGAAAGCTCAGCTTATGAACCTTGTCACATTAATTGCAAACAGTGCAATAACGTGCGACTCGTGGAATCACCAAGGCAGTGTGTAATCTTTGGTGTGAGAATCAAAAGTGTTTAAAATAGAAGATAATATTTAGGGCAAAGGATCCCGTTTGCTTTGATTACTCAAAGGGTTAAGTTTGGTCCTTTTCCTTTTGGTTTACTTAACATTATGATTTTAAATCGGGCATTTACACATTGGGATTTAAGAAGGTGGCATTCTTTGAAAAGTGAAAGATTTCCGTATTTTTCAGAGTATAAGGCACACCAGAGTATAAGACGCACCAAGATTTTGAAGAGGCAAATTAAAAAAAAAAAGTAGGTAGGTAGATAGAGGGATAGAGAGGGAGAGAAAGAGAGAGAAATACAGTGGGTAGGGAGGGAGAGAGATACAGTAGTTAGGTAGATAGGTAGATAAAGGGGGGGGGAGAGAGAGAGAGAGAGAGAGAGAGAGAGAGAGAGAGAGAGAGAGAGAAATACAGTAAGTAGGTAGGGAGAGAGAGTGTAGGTAGGTAGGTAGGTAGGTAGAGGTATAGAGAGAGAGAAATAGAGAGAGAGAAATACAGTATAGATAGTAGGTAGGTGTTTCTGCTGGCACAGCACTTGAACAATGTAATTCTCATCAATCAGTTAACGAGCTTTCCAAAAGGAAAAAAGAAGTTTTTTGCACTCTGCAAACCTCCCAAAAATAGCCCGTTTTTCACGGAAACGGGCCCATTTTTAAAAAATGCATGAGTAGCCTTGGGGGGGGGGGGCTTGCAGAGTGCTCCTGGTGGGATGCCCCCCCCGCCAAAACGAGCAAAAAATGGCCCGTTTTTTGTCAAAGAAATTGCATGCATAGCCTTATGGAGGCTTATAGAATGCTGGGGGGGGGGAACATCCCGTTTTTTGCTCATTTCTTCCCTCCCCAGCTCCCAGGAGCTCTCTGAAAGCCTCCATAAGGGTATGCACAGCCATTTTGGTGAAGGGGGCGGGGCTTCGGGAGGCAAAAATGCTGTATTCGATGTATAAGACACACCCAGATTTTCAGCCTCTTTTTTGAGGAAAAATGGTGCGTCTTATACTCCGAAAAATACGGTATTCTCATAGTCTTTTGGCAAATGACATGATTAACAGTTAAGAGTATTTAATCGTAATTGGGATATTCAAGATTCGGTAGAATTATTCTTTAATTGTGATAGGCTTGACTTTCAGATACGGATGGCACGCAGCGAAAGGGATCTATAGTTATGGAGTCCAGCACACAAGCTGACTATTAATCCAAGGATTTTAAACCAACAGCACAGGTAGTCCTCGACTTACGACCACAATTTAGCCCAAAAATTTCTGTCGCTAAGTAAGACCGTTGTTAAGTGAAATTTCCCCCATTTCACGGCCTTTCTTGCCACAATTGTTAAGTGAATCACTGCAGTTGCTAAGTTAGTAACAGGTTTGTTATATGAATCGGGCTTCCCCGTTATCTTTGCTTGTCAGACGGTCGCAGAAGAGGACCATATGACTCTGGAAAACCGCAACCGTCATAAATATGAACCAGTTGCCCAGCATCCAAATTTTTGATCATGTGACCATGGGGATGCTGCATTGGCTTTAGGTTTTTCGGACAGTACTTCTGAGAGCAAAAAGTACATAAAACTAAGCAAAAGGTCGGCAGTTCGGCGGTTCGAATCCCTAGCTCCGCATAACGGAGTGAGCTCCCGTTACTTGTCCCAGCTTCTGCCCACCTAGCAATCGGAAAGCATGTAAAAATGCAAGTAGAAAAATAGGAACCACTTTGGTGGGAAGGTAACAGCGTTCCGTGCGCCTTCAGCGTTTAGTCATGCCGGCCACATGACCACAGAGACGTCTTCGGACAGTGCTGGCTCTTTGGCTTTGAAACAGAGATGAGCACTGCCCCCTAGAGTCAGGAATGACTAGCACATATGTGCGAGAGGAACCTTTACCTTATATATTGGAAGTGGCTTCTAGAAGATATCTCATCCACCATTCCTTTTCAATTGTAAAGGTTCAACAAATATGGAAAATATAGTCATCCTTGGAAACATGTTTTAAAACGAGATCAAGTTTTGACCTGTGTACAAAAAAAATCCCACGCTCTTTCTCGGTGTCAGAAGAAATAGAAGGGAGATGTGTATGTTACTTTAGATGTTGATTTTGTGGGAAAAATGATTTCTGTTGGCATATGGTGCAGAAATCATAATGTCTGGCAAACTGCTGAGAGTCTTGGTGCATTATGGCATCATGTAAAAAGGATAAACACAATTACTGGAGATGAAAACTTTGAAAATGCAACCGTAAACACGAGTGGACAAACTTTTTAGCATTCCAAGCGCAAATTCAATGATAGCGATAATTCTGCAGTGTATTTATCCCAACGGCTCATGCTTCAGCACTTCCAGAGAGCAGAGGTGATGTTTCAAAATCCTGATTGACACAAGCCCTGATTGTTTAATACAGATGGTCCTCGAACTACGACCTCAACAGACCCCGAAATTTAGATTGCTAAGTGAGAAATTTGTTGAGTGGGTTTTGCCCCATTTTAAGACTTTCCTTGACACAGTTGTTCAATGAATCACTGTAGTTGTTAAGTGAATCACACAGTTGTTAAGTGAATCTCGTTTCCCAACCGACGTTGCTTGTCGGAAGGTTGCAGAACACGATCCCAGGACATTACAATCAACATAAATGTGAGTCACTTCACCAGGGGGATGCTACAATGCTTGTTAAGTGTGAAAAAGTCACTTTTTGTAACTTATGTAACTTTGTTGTAACCTTGAATGGTCACTAAATGAACTATTGTAAGTCGAGGACTACTTGTAGAGGAAAGATAAAGGTAGGCAATTATTAGTAGCAGCACAAAGTTCCCGTTTGCTGAAGGAATTCAGCATCTGTTTACATTTTTACATGCGTGGCACGACAAAACCGCGCTCCACTAAAGCGCGCCCGATTAAACCGCGTCACTGACGTCATCAGCAGGGCGACAACAGCGACCGCGGAGAAAAAAGGGTGCTTTAAATAGCGCTTTGAAAGCAAGCCGATTCAAGTTAAGGTAAGGGTTAGCTTTAGGGTTAGGTTTAGGGTTAGGTTAAGGGTTAGGGTTAGGGTTAGGGTTAGGGTTAGGGTTAGGGTTAGGGTTAGGGTTAGGGTTAGGGTTAGGTTAAGGGTTAGGATTAGGTTTAGGGTTAGGTTAAGGGTTAGGTTTAGGGTTAGGTTTAGGGGGGTTAGGTTTAGGTTTAGGGGTTAATTTTAGCTTTAGCGTTTACAGCGTGCTTTTTTCGTCACGCTGTGATGACGTCAGCTACGTGGTTTCGTCGAGCGCGCTTTAGTCGAACACGGTTTTGTGGTGGAACCTTTTACATGTGATTTGTTGGCGTTAGCAGCAGGGGTAGTATACACTTCCCTTCCCTACCAGTTCGCAAATGTGAGTGTGCGCGCAATCCTTCCATGCATGTGCTTTCGGCAAAATAATGGCCTAAATGGGATGCCGTACAGCTAGGCACATGTGGGCGGAGCCACCTGTGATTTCCGCTACCGGTGATCCGGTCTGAATCTGTACAATACCAGCTCTGGTTAGCAGGTTGTAGCTTTTGTAAAGCAGGATTTAATGCTTAAAACAGGCGTGTCAAACTGAAGGCCCGTGGGCCGGATGCAGCCTACAGGGTGCTTAGATCCGGCACGCGGGCCTGTACTGGAAACAGCAAAGGACCAGCCCGCCGTGCCTCTGTCGGTGAAAGTGGAGCTCGGGAGGGCCACTCGTGGCCTTCCCGGGCTCTATTTTCGTCTGCGATGGCCTCAGTGAAATCGAGCTTAGAATATGAAAACATGGCATAGCATTATCTATCATCTCAAGGAATGTCAGAACCTGGTAACCTGAGTCACACTAACAACGCACACCCTGCCTTCTTATCTTCCCTCACACACAGTTTATGGGCAAACCAGTTGGAAAGAGTTGGAGGAAACCAGAAGATATAATTTTGGTTTCAAATTCCAAGTCCCACAATTAATGACTGTCTTCTCTGGAGGGTCCAGGAGCTGCACCCCCAGGGGGGGATTCCATTAATATTTTCCTGAGAATTAGAACCATTAAACGCAAGCACTGTCTGTTCACATTCCAGGCATGAGTTAAGCCAACTCTACTAGTGGAAGTCAAAGATTTCATACCAGAAAAATCTATACTCTTCCACTGAGCAACACCCTTCCTTATAATTGTAAACACCGCTGGAAACACCAGTTGGACTCCTGAGAAAGCATACCAGGTACTACAGGGAGAAAAAGAGCCTCACTTAACGCTGCTCTAAGACCTAGAAATATTTCAAGGTCTGAATCACACTTCTCCTCCCAAAAATCTCTTGTTTGTCAGCACTCTAGATAATTGCTTTCTCCTTTGCGTAAGAGAGGTCATTATTTCCACGGACTTCTCCAGATGGTGCACTAAATAGTGGTGTGGTAGGAAGCGGCCTTCCTTTCCCAAGGACACTTCCCTGCTTCTTTGAGGTTAAAAAAAAAAAGTTTTCTCAAAGCTATATGAAGGCTTCTGTGACAATGATTGAAGTGATAGAAGTCTATGAAATTAAAAAAAAATGTCTCAAGAAAATAGCTTTCTTTTTCTTGATTCTCAAACTCGTTGGATTAAGTTGAGTCCATTTGATTAGTTGATTTGTTGCACACCGACAAGATAAATTAAAATACCTGATTCCTTAGATCCATGGAAAACAGCGCCATATAATGTGATGGCTGCAGGATATATATGAAACATATTGTTGTTGTTTATAAACCAGCTGTTGCCAAACTAGTGGGTTCCAGATGTGTTAGACTTCATTGCCAATGCTGGAGCAATTTTCCACACCTTGATAAACTCTAGATCAGGGGTCGGCAACCTTAAACACTCAAAGAGCCATTTGGACCTGTTTCCTACAGGAAAGAAAACACCGGGAGCCACAAAACTCTTCCCCTGCCTATTTCCTGAGCAGCCACAGAACTAGCATATATTGTTGAATTAAATGTTCTGTTTTCTTCTGAAACTTTTCTTTTGTTGGATTTATCCATGGTTGGCCTACTGGGGGTCAAAAAAGCTCAATAGATTGCATGCCAGTGGGTATCACACATTGGCGGTTGTGACACATATTTTGAGTGGCAGGGAGCCGCAGCAGAGGGATGAAAGAGACACATGCGGCTCCAGAGCCATGGGTTGATGACCCCCTGCTCTAGATGAATTTGGGATGTTAAATATGGTGTAGCGGTCAAGGTGCTGGACGAGGAAGGGAAAGACTTAGGTTATAATATACCATCACCCACGGAATTTCATTAGGTAATTTTGAGCAATCTCAATCCAACCCACCTCACAAGTTTATTATTCTGGATAACTAATAGGAGGAGCACTATGGATATCTCCTTGAGCTCCTTTCGAAAAGCTAGACTATGAATCTAATTAAAAAATAAAATTTTCTGACCCCTTAAGCCGGTATCACTATAAACCAGTTCTTTTTCCTACCCTGTCTCATTGGGACCATCTTCCGTGACAATTTTGTCCTGAAGACTATCTAAGGCAGGGCTGCCAAACTCCCAGCCTAAGGGACTGGATGTTTCATGGGTTATCATGGGGGCACCTAGGTGCTCCCATGTTACACCCTGGCCTCCTCAGGGTGCTGTCGGCCAGACAGTGTTGGCTAGCGACCCCCAGGGGGAGAGCCTTCTCTGTGGGAGCGTCTTCCCTCTGGAATGAGCTGCCCCCGGAGCTTCGTATAATCCCCGACCTCCGGTCCTTCCAACGCGCCCTAAAAAGTTGGCTTTTCCAGCAAGCCAGCCTGGCCTGAACAAAACAAAATAAATTATTGATTATTGTTAATTTTAATTGAATTTTAAAAAAATGTTATTGTTAATCTCAATTGGGTTTGTTTTGGATATTCTATTTAATTTTTTAAAACTTTTGTAATATGTGTTTTTTTAATGTTGTACACCGCCCTGAATCCTTGGGAGAAGGATGGCATATAAATCCAATAAACCAAACCAAACCAAAGTTGCTGGCAATGCCCACGCCCGGTTTAGCGAAGGGGGGGGAGTCTCGATACATCATGTGATGCCAACATGATGACGTGAGTTTGCCACCCCCGATCTAGGGAATTCATTCTCTCTTTAAAAAAAAAAAATTCTCTGTGTTTCATAGTTTGCAAAACATATTCCCCTTTTTAATGGCTGGGATGTCCCAGGAGTCATGGAGAATCATTACCTTAATTACTGGTAATTCTGTTTTCTAGCCAGAAGGGCAGGAGGACTTGTGTTGCTAACAGAAAGAAAGGTTTAAAAGTGTGGGTGGCAGGAAGTTGAATACACAATGTTTTGAAATCCCTACTGGCGTTTTCCAAACTAGAGAGAAATCCCCAAGTGGGATGTCCAAGGAAGAAGGGAGCCTCGTTGTGTCTGTGGCAGTTTCTCCATTTCTTCAGGATTTGTTTTCCCATGATGGAAAGTCCTATACAGCGGTTGGATGCTTTTGGTGCCTGCCCCCTGCTTTTTATTATAAAAAGAAAATTCCGGCAAAGAAAGGACAAAGGCAGGATGAGGAGTAAGCAAGCTTGCTTTTTGGCTGTCACTTTTTATGCCGTCTCGTTGATTAATTGGCAGCGGTGATGTCTAGCAGCTGCTCGAGGACCAAGTATAAGGACTAGTGGCACCAAAACCACAAATAGGTAGTCCTTGACTTATAACCAGAGGTGGGTTCCTACCAGTTCGCACCTATTCGGTAGAACCGGTTCGTCAAATCTACCGGACCGGTTAGAAGAGGTTCCACCGGTGGACCCGGAAAGCAGGCCACACCTACAGAAGAGGTTCCAAAAAATTTTGAAACCCACCACTGGTCCTTGGATATGATTATTCTACACTATCATGCTCATATTTATAAAACTCAGTGCCTCTGTGAAAGGTAAGGATGACTACTGCGTTTGTGGTGCAATCAGAACATTGCGTGTGTTGAAGTTGTTTTAACGCAAACCAAAGATGCCTTTTAAAAAACAAGTTTACATCATATTCTTATGCATGCCAGGGCTGTGTGTGAGGTAATTTAAGGTGGTTCTGACAAGTGTCGTCGGCATCTTCATATCCGGTCACATGGGCAGCAAGCCACTCCCATCCAGTCACATGGGCAGAAAGCCACTCCCACAAAGGAGGCCACACCCACAGAGTAGATTCGAACAATTTTTGAAACCCACCACTGCTTATAACCATTCATTTAGCAGCTGTTTGAAGTTGCAAAGGCACTGAGAGAAGTGACTTACAACCAGTCCCTGCACTTATGGTCATTGTAGCTGTTGGAAGAAATGTCCTTCTGGGATCAATTCCAAGTGGGGGGAAAGACGCTGGAAACATGGAGGCTGCTTGGAAAGATGGTTTTTAATGGTGGACAGGACCACATGGGTTGAGGTGTGGGGGGAAAAGGGGGACCACATGCCTTGAAGATCTTGAAGAAGAAGAAAAAAGGGGAGAGATGCTGAGAGAGTCTGAGTTTTATACCCTCTCTTGGGCCCCCGCCTTGGAGCTTCCTGTTCCTGTTTAAAGAAATGTATTCTGATTAGTGGTCAGATTCCTAGGGGGCAGGGGTCTTGCTAGTAAGCTGTCTGTGTCTCAGACTTGGTTGAGCCCTGCTGGCTGATGTAATCTTCCCAGGTGCCCTGTGGTGAGATGGGTAGAGGGCTAACCCTATCATGTCCTGAGGGCCATGTCTTAATCCCATCACCCTGCAGCCGAAGCGGGTAGATCTTTGTTATGTACAATAGACTGGCTCAGACCTTAATGGCCCATTGACAAAGGGTGTGTGTGTGAGTTCCTGCCTCCCTTTCAGGGGAAATATTCTGCCCTTTTAATATTTTCTAAAATATTTCGTTTTCCTAGGAGAGGGTTGGGATGCTAACTTCCTACACAGCATCCCCAGGGTCATGTGATTTGGGCAACCAACACATATTTAGGATGGTTGCAGTGTCCGGGGGGTCATGTAATCACTATTTGCAACCTGCTTATGACAACCAGAGTCGAAGTGGGTGGGTGGGGGAGCTGTAGCCACTTAACAACGATGTTATTCGCTTAACTGAAGTAATTTGCTTAACAACCATGGCAAAAAGCTCATAAAATTAGGCATGATTTGCTTTAAAACTGCTTTGCTTAGCAACAGAAATTCTGGTCCTAATTGTGCTTGTAATTTGAGGACTTCCTGTGCTTCCTATACAGGAGATCTTCTTCCTATGCAGAGGAAGTCCTGTACGATCATATAGGGGGTGAAGGTGGTGGCCATCCAGAGCGAGACTTCTGACGTGCACCTGTGTGTGTACGTTTGTGTGTGTGACCTTTCGTGCGTGCAATGACTCAGTGGCATATTGTTTCTTACTAGAATGAAAGCTCAAACGCTTGAAAGGCTGAGAAAATTGATATCGGCAAAGGCAGAACTTCACCGAACAGTCTTGTAGGATAAAATTCTCCTAGGTTTTTCAATGCCTGAATAGGACTTTTCTTGAAAAGGAAAACATGCCTGCTCACTCCATTCAAACAGCATCGTCACATGAGATCTGTAGCTCTGGACTAGACAGACTCTTGAGTTGGCCAAGCAAATTATTATGCTTTGGCTTCCGGGAATGGTTTAAAATGGTCCCTTCCATCACAGCCACTTCCACCACCCAAACATTTACTCTCTTATTTATTTAGTCCAGGGATGAGGAGCCAGTTGAAAGACAGATGTTGATAGACTAATTCCTCCAGTCCGGGAAGGGGAATTGGTGTCTAGTGACAACGGAAGGAGCACCAGGTAGAATAGCTGAATGAAGGGGTCAAACTATTTCCCACAGCACCAAAAGGCAAAACAAGAAGCAATGGGTGGAAACTAACCAAGGAAAGAAGCAACCTAAAACTAAGGAGAGAGCAATCAAGCAATAGGACAACTTCCCTTCAGAGAAATGGTGGGTTTTAATTGTTTTAGAACCTCTTCTGTAGCTGTGGCCTGCTTTGTGGGAGTGGCTTGCCAGCCATGTGACCGGGTGGGTGTGGTCAACTTGTAAAATGTGGTGAAACTCACTTAACAAGCTCTTGCTTAGCAACCAAAATTTTGGCTCAGAAACTCTGGCATTTGAAGCACGCGAGTCTTAAAGCTGTCAAGTTACAAGAGCCTTGCACCCCTAATCCTTTAGAAAAAAAAAACCTACAGAGGTGTTCAAACTTGACAGCTTTAAGACTTGTGGACTTCAACTCCCAGAATTCCTCCTCCAGTCATGTTGGTTCAGGAACTCTGGCATTGAAGTGTGCAAGTCTTAAAGCTGTCAAGTTACAAGACCCGTGCACCCCTAACCCTTTAGAAAAAAAAACCCAGGGATGTTCAAACTTGACAGCTTTAAGACTTGTGGACTTCAACTCCCAGAATTCCTCCTCTCGCTCTTCATCTTGATGATGTGTGGACAGGTGGGGGGAGGGAGATGGAACCGGTTCTAAATGGCACTGTAGATTTGTGGAACCTCTTCTATAGAAGAGGTTAGAACTGGCAGGAACCCACCCTTGTTTCAGGGGTTGTGGTTGCTCCATCACTGGAGGCTTCCAAGAAGAGACTGGACAGCCATTTGTCTGAAATGATATAGGGCCTCCTGCTCAAGCAAGGAGTTAGACTAGAAGACCTCTGAGGCCCCTTCCAACTCTATTATTCTAGGTTATAAAGCAGAAAGCAGCACCCAAGTGGCTTGAATTATTAAATGTTTATGCATTATTGATTTTAAATATATTTACATCAAAGTTCCAAAGTAAAAATAGCCAAGAAGGCGCTTTTCAGTAGTTTTCTGAAAGAAAACAGGCTAGCTTTACCTATGGTAGTGATGGGTAACCTTTTTGTCGTCACATGCAGAGAGCACATGCATATGTGCGACAGCGTCTGCACCCATAATGCAATGTGTGTGCGACACATCCGCCCCCTGCGCATGCATGCACAACTACCCCGCCCTCCCCCTGCCCCCCCAGTGCATGCACATGCGATCCCCCTGTGCCCCATTTTGCCTCCCTGCAACATCCTGGAACCAAAAAAAAGAGTTGGCAGAACAAAGCACTGCATGGGCAATTTCTGGAAAAAATAAAAGATAAAGTGAACAAACTTGGTTATGGTTAACAACAGGTACATTAAAGAAAGAAACAGAGTCACTAATCCTAGCTGCGCAAGAACAAGCTATCCGCACAAATACCATTAAGGCCAAAATAGAAAAATCCTCTGATGATACCAAATGCAGACTTTGCAAAGAAGCTGATGAAACTGTTGATCACATACTCAGCTGCTGTAAAAAAATCGCGCAGACTGATTATAAATTGCGGCACAATTCAGTAGCACAAATGATCCATTGGAATTTGTGCAAAAATTATAACATTAAAACAGCAACAAACTGGTGGGAACATAAGCCTGAAAAAGTCACCAAAAATCAGATGGTCAAGATCTTGTGGGATTTTCGCATACAAACAGACAAAATCCTGGCGCATAATACACCAGACATCACACTGGTTGAGAAAAATAAGGTCACAATCATAGACATCGCAATACCAGGTGATAGCAGGGTTGACGAGAAGGAACATGAAAAAATCACGAAATACCAGGATTTAAAAATCGAAATTCAACGATTATGGCACAAACCAGCAGTGGTAATTCCAGTGGTAATCGGCACACTGGGTGCTATTCCAAAAGCACTGGAATTACATTTAAAACAGTTAAAAATTGACAAAATCACCATCAGTCAAATGCAAAAATCTGCACTGCTTGGATCATCCATATTACGAAAATACGTTACAACGTCCTAGGCCCCTAGGTGGGGCCCGACTAGTAATCAATGCCAAATCCGGTTAAACAACTGGCCGCTGTGATACAATTGTGATAACAACAACAACAACAATAATAATAACACTCTGTTTTCCCAAAAATAAGACTGGGTCTTATATTATTTTTTGCTCCAAAAGATGCACCAGGGCTTATTTTTGGTTAGGTCCTATTTTGGTTTAAATACGGTACTAATTGCGTCCCTCTGGCTGATGATCTTAACTGGGGCTTATTTTGGGGGGGGTAGGGCTTATATTACGAGCGTCCTGAAAAATCATGCTAGGTTTTATTTTCCTGCTGGGTCTTATTTTGGGGAAAATGGCAGTAGTAGTAATAGTAGCAGTAGAAGATGTTAACGATGGAATTAAATGTAAGGGCCCAGATGCCATTCTCATATTAAATCTGAATTATTTTCCATTTTGTTTTGTATTTCCTGGAACAACAATTGAACAGCCTGCTTGCAGGAGGCCAAATCCTCTCTCATTAAGGCAAATGACTGACTTGCCAGGCGGCTAATAATCAGAGGAACGAAGGTAGTGTGTGACCCGGCGTTTGTTCTGCCCAAGCAAAGAAATCTATCGCAGAGGTTAATTCTTCTGAAAAGCCATTGGGAGGGACACAGAGATGAACATCGCAAATCTGTCTCAGTCAGCTGATGGCAGTGCTGAAATATCTGATAAAGAGGAAGGGCTGGTAGTTGCAGGCACGTCTCATAATAGTCCGGCATCCGAAATAATCATAATTAAATAATAATGATAATGAGTACACGTATTGCAGTCTGAATGGCTTGTGGGTATAACTTTAAAGATTAGGTTTAAATGTATATGTATATGTTTGTTTGTTTGTTTGTTTATTATATTTATATGCTGCCCTTTTCCCCCGAAGGGGACTCAGGGCGGCTCACAACTCAAACCAGGGAAGGGGGATACAGACAAAAAATTAAAAAAAAACACAAAAAAACCCAACACATAACAATGCATAATTTAAAACACACAACAGTCATACCATTCGAGACGGGGGCAACAGCTCTGTAGCCCCAGGCCTGTCGGAACAGCCAGGTTTTAAGGGCTTTGCGGAAGGCCTGGAGGGTGGTGAGGGTTCGAATCTCCACGGGGAGCTCGTTCCAGAGGGTCGGAGCAGCCACAGAGAAGGCTCTCCTCCGGGTAGTCGCCAGTTGACACTGGCCGGCGGATGGAATTCGGAGGAGGCCTAATCTGTGGGATCTAATCGGTCTAGTGGAGGTAATTGGCAGCAGGTGGTCTCTCAAGTACCCAGGTCCAATACCATGAAGGGCTTTATAAGTGACGACTAGCGCCTTGAAGCGTATCCGGAGACCAATAGGCAGCTAGTGCAGCTCGCGGAGGATAGGTGCATATATGTATATGTATATATTGCAGCATCCAAACTGGCTCAGTCCCTGGGACCAGAGGTTTTGTCTTCCAAGCTCTTGGATACGTGCTGGAGCTCATCCTCCAGGAACTTTCCTCTGGCAGAGTGTGCGCCTTGGGCTGTTCTCTGCGTGGTATTTATATGGTGCTTATTGTATGTGGCTGTTTAGATGTTGATTGGGGTGTTGATTGCTGGCTATTAAGTTGTTTTGCTTGTGCTTCCAAGCGCTTGACTCCTCAGTACTTGATGAGCTGGTAGTAAATCAGCTCTCCTGTTGACTTCTAAAAAGCCACCTATACAACAGGCATCATATAAATAGGACACACAGGACAACCCAAAACACAGAGAGAAGTTCCCCGAAGATGGGCTCCAGCATGAATCCGAAAGCTCAGAAGATCAAACCATTGATTTTGTTGACCGAACGAAAGGTTGGAGTTATTTTGAATAGAATAGAACGAATGAGCTGGAAGGGACCTTGGAGGTCTTCTAGTCCTGCCCCCTGCTCAAGCAGGAGAACCTGTCTTACACTATTTCAGATAACTCTTCTTAAAAACCTCCAGTGATGGAGCATCCACGATTTCTGGTGGCAAGCTGTTCCACTGGTTAATTGTCCTCACTGTTAGGAAGTCTCTCCTTAATTCCAGGTGGCTTCTCTCTTTGGTCAGTTTCCAACCATTGTTTCTTCTTCTGCCCTCTGGTGCTTTGTAGAATAAGTTGACCCCCCCCTCTTCTTTGTGGCAGCCCCTCAAATATTGGAACACTGCTATCATGTCACCCCCTAATTCTTCTTTTCTTTAGACTAATCAAGCCCAAATCCTGCAACCGTTCTTCATATGTTTTAGTCTCCAGGCCTTTGATCATCTTCAACTAGGAAGAAAGTTCTCTGAACTTTTTCCAAAGTCTCAACATCCTTTTTGTAGTATGGTAACCAAAATTGTTGCTGTATTCCGGGTTCGTCTTACGAGGGTTTTATAAAGCGGCACTAATATTTCACGTGATCCTGATTCTATGCCTCTATTTATGCAACCCAGGATTGTATTAGCTTTTTTGGCTGCTACACTACTGGTTCATATTTAAGTGATCCTCCACTAGGACTCCAAGGTCCCTCTCACAGCTCCTGTTTTTGAGCCAGGTCTCACCTAATCTGTACTTACACCTTTGATTTTTCTTGCCTAAATGTAAAATTTTGCTTTTCTCCACATTAAAATTCATTTTGTTGGATAGGGCCCATTGTTAGCAATAGCAATAGCAGTTAGACGACATATATATCGCTTCATAGGGCTTTCAGCCCTCTCTAAGCGGTTTACAGAGTCAGCATATTGCCCCCAACAACAATCTGGGTCCTCATTTTACCCACCTCGGAAGGATGGAAGGCTGAGTAAACCCTGAGCCGGTGAGATTTCAACAGCCGAACTGCAGAACTGCAGTCAGCTGAAGTAGCCTGCAGTGCTGCATTTAACCACTGTGCCACCTTGACTCATCTGTTCACGTTTGTCAATATCAGCGGTGGGTTGCAGGCGGTATGCCCCGGTACTGGCCTACTGGAGCCTGCCCAGAGCCCCGGGTACCGTTCTGGTTTGGTGCTCTGGAGGGTGCACCCGCCCAAGCTCCTTACCTGTCTTTTAAAGCCTTTGGCGCTTCCACGCACATGCATGGTGCGTACAGCGCCTGCGCGATGCTCCGCTGAGCAGCTCGAGCATCGCGGAGGTGTCGCCAGCAGGTACGATGCAGGCTCGTGCTGCGCATGTCCATGTGGACAACGCCGGGCCCTTTCCAACTGGAACCCACCACTGGTCCGGATCCGGAACCCACCACTGGTCAATATCTTTTTGGACCTTGAGTTTAACTTCTGGAGTGTTGCCTATTCCTGCCAGTTTAGTGTCATGTGCAAATTTGATTTTTAAAATCTGCCAATTTTAGAGCAGAATGCATCATGGATTTATCAATGTAGGACCCGCAGCAATGTCTGGGGTCTGGGGTCCATCATCTTTCCCTTTTTGATATCCCTGTCTCTCTTCTGTGCTACAGAACCTTTTCTTGCAACTCTTTAAAGCTGCCGGGCCTTTTCCCAGCTCCTTCACCATTGTTCTCTACTACTAACCTTGTGTACTACTTGATGTCATCATAGATGTATGCCATTCAAAGGTCGCAGACTGGTTCCTGCCTTTCTTTTTTTCTTTTTTCTTTTCTTTTCTTTTTGACCGCACAAATATGCAGAGAGGTTAATTATCCATGATGGATGATGTTTTCCATTGTTTGTGGACCTAAAATAGAAATCAGTTATCGTTCCAAAGCTGCGCTAGTTCCCAGCGAGCAAACACATAAAAATTAAATACTTGTTCCGTTTATAAGCCTAAATAAATTGTAGAGTTGCTTGCTCTGAGCTTCTCCTGGATTGCTTCATCACTAATGTTGGACAATGTATAGTATAGAGGAAATCAGTGGTGGGTTGCACTTACATTCACTACCAGTTCACTGATCACGCGCATGCACCGAGCCTGACTTGCACGGCACGTGCATGCGCAATCCACCGCCCCTGCAATAACCAGCTGATTGTCGGGACTCACACAGGTGCCACACGCTGTGCGCAATTTGCCTTTTGCCATAAAAAAAGGTATAGAGCAGGGGCGGGCGGGCCAAAAGAGCCACCATACTGGTTCGCTCTCTGCTGCTCCGCACCGCCACCGGTTCGGCCGAACCGGCAGCAACCCACCTCTGCAGGAAATCCTCCACTTACAATAGTTCATTCAGTGACTATTCGAAGTTACAATGGCACTGGAAAAAAATGGGGGAGGGCCAGGGACAAGGGGAAAAGTGTAACCTTTGTGCAGAAATACTCAGATCTAGCTTCACTTTGCCTGCAACCACTTAACTTTAGTAAAAGAACCTATCCCTTCAACTGGTCAAGAGTCTTTCTTCCTAAATATCTAAGCAGGGGCAGAAATGACAGGACTTATTTGCCAACTTTTTCAGGGATATGGTTTTTGACTCATCCTGCCGTTCAACGTCTCTACTTTAAAAGAAGACGTGGAATAGAGATGAGCAATGGGAGATGAAAATAATTTTTCATCTTGCATCCTGTAAAGCTTGCCTTTTTTAAATAAGGAAAGGAAAGAGAACCAGGTCGTCCTCAGTAGAGGAAAATATGTAAATGCAACAAAGGTTAGATTGGAGGGAGGGAGGGGCAGTAGGAAAGACAGGATGGAGAGGAGAAAGGAGAGGAACAGGGAAAAGGGAAAGGCAGAAGAAGGGGGGGAAGGTTAAAAAGGAGGAAGAGAAAGGAGAGAAGGGAAGGGAGAGGTGGAAAGAAGGAAGGAGAGAAGAAAGAGAAGAAAGTGGGATAGGAAGGAGGGAGGGAAGAAGGTAGGGAAGCAAGGAGGGAAAGAGGGAGGGAAGGAAGGAGAGAAGGAGAGTAGATAGGAAGGAGGAAAGGAGGGAAGAAAGGAGGGAACTTAAGAGAAGAGAAAGGAAGGAGGGAAGGAGGAAAGGAGGGAGGGAAGGTATGAGAGAAGGAGGGGGGGATGAAGAGAGGAAAGGGAAGGGGAAGGAAAGGAGGAAAGGAAAAGAAAGGAGGGAAGGAAGGAGGGAAGGAGAGAAGGAGGGAGGGAAGGAAGGGGAGTGGGAAAGAAGAAACAAGGGAAGGAAAGAGGGAGGGAGGGAAGAAGATACCTAACCTTTGATGTCTATAATGATTTTGATAATATGGGAATGTCTTGACACGCAGTCAAATGTAAAGCAAAACAGTGGATGTTGTATTGTCTTTTACTAGCTATTGGTTGTTGTATTTTTCTTTTACTAATAAATATATATATATATATATATATATATATATATATATATATATATATATATATATATATATATATATATATATATATAAAAGAAGACGACGTGGAATAAAGTATTTGATAGGATGATGATGTGAGGAGGCTCGTAACTAACCGCAGTGTCTTTTAACACCCTGTTAGTTGGTAAATATTTCCCTCTTGTTTGCTGAGAAAGCACCTTTGCCTCCTCTGCTGGGTTCTTTCCTAACAATATAATGGAGCAATAATTCATCTGGTATTTCGTTGACCTTTGCTATATTACAAGCCTCCTCCAAGCTGCCTTTCCACACAGAACGGTCTTAACACTGTATGTTTACACACTGAGTTAAAAGTAGATTGGGTGAGGGAAACTCTAATTTCATACGTCTTGATGTGTCATGGGGAGCAAACATTTCCTCAATAATTCAGTTGTGCAAAGCCAACTCCTATAATCAGCTATCAAAGAGTATCCTGATTCCTGTTGATGGCCCTCTATTAACTTTGAATTATGGGTTGCTTTCTTTCAGCTCCTTAGAAGTGGTTGGATTGAAATCTTTTTACTAACGGTTCTGTGGGCGTGGCTTTGTGGGTGTGGTGTTGCCTTGTGAGGCGGCGCAGTGGTTAAATGCAGCACTGCAGGCTACTTCAGCAGTTCTGCAGTTCGGCTGTTGAAATCTCACCGGCTCAGGGTTGACTCAGCCTTCCATCCTTCCGAGGTGGGTAAAACAAGGACCCGGATTGTTGTTGGGGGCAATATGCTGACTCTGTAAACCACTTAGAGAGGGCTGAAAGCCCCATGAAGCGTTATATAAGTCTAACTGCTATTGCTATTGCTATTGTGGGGGTGGCTTTGTGGGCGTGGCAGGGGAAGGTTACTGCAAAATCTCCATTCCCTCCCCACCCCACTAGCCTGCTTTTCAGCTCCGTTCTCCTGTTCAGGGCAACAAAACAAGATCGGCTGGGAGGCTGGGAGGGAGCAGGGGCGGGGCCAGCCTGTTTGCCAGTTTTCCAAACTACTCAAAATTTCCGCTGCCGGTTCTCCAGAATCTGTCAGAACTGGCTGAATACCACCTCTGCTCCTTAGGCCTCATCATGCTCCTGTGCAAGATGTAAGAGCTTTAGAGATCCCGAGATCTATTTCCCACGGCAGGAGAGCCAATTGCAAGCAGTCCTTGACTTGTAACAGTTCGTTTAGTGACTGTTCAGAGTTATGATGGCACTGAAAAATGTGACCATTTTTTCAGTTGCGATCGTTGCAGTATCCCTCCATGAACACACGATCAAAATTCAGATGTTTGGCAAATGGTTCATACTTATGACGGTTGCAATGTCCTGGGGTCATGTGATCCCCTTTTGCGACCCTCTGATGAGCAAAGTCAACAAGGAAGCCAGATTCACTTAACAGCCAGGTTACTGACTTATCAACTGCAGTGATTCACTTAACAACTGTGGTTGTATGTTGAGGACATGTAGTACTTCCTGGAAGATCCCAGATATGCATGTTTTATTATGCATACAATATTGTTGATTTGGCTGCTTGTCTTCTATATTCTGTAAATCAGTGGCTAACAATTACCCCAAAAAAGTAAAACGTAAAACACTTAACATCACTTATTATTCGATTATTATCCATATTATAACAGCAGCTAGGATTCTATTTGCACAAAACTGGAAAAGCGAATAGATTCCTACAGAGGAGAAGGTGATTAGGAAAATATTAGAATGTGCAGAAATGATGAACACTGGCAATTAAAAAGAAAGAACAGACTGATTATTTTATCAATGGTTAGAGAATAAATATAAGAATTAGAAGTAAAAAGTACTGCGTAAAATACAGAAGATGTGCCAATAATATAATTAATAGTGTTAAATAAATCATGAAGGGGATTGTTACAGGATTAGACATTTAAGGTATTGGTATTAAGCTAAGAATAGATTAAATAATGCATGTGATTGTAAATTTTAATTGTTTGCACAAAATATTTGTACCCAGACAACACACTGTTTAATGGAAGATGGATTGTTTATATTAAAATAAATAAACACTTAAAAAAAAACATCGCTTATTACCTTTTCTAGGGCAAATGAAATGTAACAGGGACTAAAATCCAATATATACATTTCGGGAACAGAAATCCAGTGCACAGGTATGGAAAGGAGCATGCTTGGCCAGGAAACGGTACTTGTAACAAAGAGCTTGGCATACTAATTAATTGCAGAGTGGATGTGAGTCAGCAGTAAGAAGGCACTGCAGAAAAACAAGCGAGGGCAATTTTGGGCTGCATCAACAAAGGGGAAATACAACTTTAGCTGATTCCTCATTGTTCAAATCCCACCTCGAGAATTCTTCTGTGTGCTGTGCTTTAGATAGAATTAGGCGAGCTGAAACAGATTTTAGCAAGGGTGAAACAAGAGGCTGGGAATTAAATCCTTCGAAGAGGCCTCGAATTGAGCGGGTTTAGTAATAAGAAGAGAAGATAAATGGGAGGATAGCATCACACTTTACAAATACTGTACCGGTAGTCCTCAACTTACGATCACAATTGAGCCCAACCAACATTTCTGTCGTTAAGGGAGACTCATTAAGTGAGTATTGTCCCATGTTATGATCTTTTCTTGCCTCAGTTATTAAGTGAGTCATGGCAGTTGATAAGTTAACACGTTTCCCCGAAAATAAGATAGGGTCTTATTTTCTTTTGACCCCTGAAATAAGCGCTTGGCCTTATTTTGGGGGAGGTCTTGTTATTTTGGAGGTGCAGGAGGTCCCTTAACCTTGGCCCCTGGCCTGCAGATCAGCTGATCCAGAGAGGGTCGGAGGTTCTGTCTCTGTTTCTGGCACACTCTTGCCAACCCTAGTGTCACTGGGCCCCCCACTCTTTTGGCGGCTGCCACTAAGAGAAGGTACGTGGTAGCTAGGGTTTGCGGCAGTGGTGGGTTGCTTATCCCGTTCCAACCGGTTCGGTTGGAACAGGGCCGGCGGTGTCCTCGTGCACACGCGCAGTTCACGCAAGAGTCGTAGCGCCTGCGCGATGCTCCAGCTGCTCGCGGAGAATTGCGCAGGTGCTGTATGTGCCATCCAGCTGCTCGCGGAGAATCGCGCAGGCGCTGTATGTGCCATGCGCCTATGTGGAAGCGCAGAAGCCTTCAAAGACCGGTAAGGAGCGCGGGTGGGCGGGTGGGCCCTTCGCCATTCCCGGAAGTTACTTACTTCCAGGTTCGCCGACAAACCGGCTCGCCGCTGCGAACTGGTTGAAACCCACCCCTGGTTTGCGGGAGCAGCCTCCACGCAGCCATTCTGCATGGATGACAGGTGCATGTGAAGGGCATGTTCTCCCCCCAGGAAATGATGGAGACCTGCTGTGCATGCATGTAAATATTTTAGGGGCGGGCCTATTTTCAGGGGAGGTATTATTTTGGTGCATGTGCTCAAAAGCCTGATTGGGCTTATTATCCGGGATGGTCTTATTTTCAGGGAAACAGGGTAGTAACCCAATTGTTAAATGAATCTCGCTTCCCCGTCGACTTTGCTGGTCAGAAAGTCGCAAAAGATGGTCACATGACCCCGGGACATTGCAATCGTCATCATAACCGGCAGGGAGGGAGAGGGGAACTGGGCTGTGCAAGTAAGGGGCCTGCACAGATCAACTTATGCAAGTGGTGGGCTGGCATGTACGCTCATGCACACACAGCTCGACTTGCACTTGCTGGCCCACCACTCATGGGGCCCGATCAGCGGTGGGATTCAAATAATTTAACAACCGGTTCTCTGCCCTAATGACCAGCTGGATAGACGTGGCTCGGTGGTCATGTGACTGGGTAGGTGTGGCCAACTCAACGTTACTCAGGTCGATGGGCGCTTCATCTTAGCTGTTACAATGTAATGAGGGTTAACCGGAGAGGCAGTTTCTATAATCAGGGCAATAAAGATGAGGCTAGAAGCAACACCAGAATGTTTCCTTCCTGCCTACCTTACAGGATTAGCCCTGTAAAGTGGGAAAAAACAAAATGAGATTTCTTCCAACAACCGGATATCCGAACTCTTAGAAAGCTAACAACCGGTTCTCCTGAGTAGGTGCGAACTGGCTGAATCCCACCACTGGGCCCGATTCCAAATAGCCTACCGCCTGGTAGTGGACCACGTCCCATGGGTTGGGGACCTCTGGTCTAGGCCTATAAGCACTACTGAAAGATAGGCAACAAGCCTCGCCCCTCTGTCAAGGACTATGTTTGCTTCTTTAAATTCTTAAAATTTGCCTGTTAAGTGTAAAAAAAATCTTTAAATTTGATGTGAGCTGTGATTTCTTTTCCAAGTAATAACCTTGATAGATATGGTTCCTATAGGCATTGGTACTGCTTTGCGTCATGCGCGCTTCTATGTGCGCATGTGCACAGTTCACTGTAAATTGTTTTGTGCATGCAGGAAGAACATGAAAAACTATGAAAAAACATGCCGGCAATGGCAGCGGAGAGAGGGGAACCAGTTCGGGGGCATGGCCAGCCTGGATCACTGCTGGTTCTGCAACCCACACCAAATTACTACTACCAGTTCCCCTGAACTGGTGCAAACCAGTAGAAACCCACCTTTGTTGATAGACTATGGGCAAAGGAAAACTGGAATAGCTTGCACATCTGCCTAACCTATACCCAAGTAATAATTAAAAATCACACAGGAAGCCAAGAGTCACTTGTTCTTTATTATATCCTTAATAGGTACGTCTTGGATAACACAAGATATCTCGGTGTAGATTTCTTCCCACTTAGCTAGAAATCTATTATTTTTAATATATGGGATGAGAGGAAAATGCTCCAGCTGTGTTTATTGTGGCACTCATTATCTCCTGCTAAATCTGCTAAATGAGAGTCTGTTTTGGAAAGAAAGCTGAGCTTGAAATCTGTATATTTGCATCTCGTCATACAGACATAATGAGTGGGCCTTGGAAACCAGTGCACAATAATTAAGCTATAACATGATTTGCATGTTTATGGCTTAGTATGATGTATCAACCCAGTCAGTTGAGGTTTTTTCCAGCAAAATCATAGCACAAAGTGTGAATGGTAGGAACTTCTGCCTATAAACATATGTCTTTGCCAATGAACATACTGCAGCTAGCCAATAAAGTTTTATATACGTGTCTCATAAAATACACAATAGATGTGGCTGTTGTTCAAACTATTAAATCATCTCCATAATATATGGAGATGATTTCATAGGTTGAACAGTAGCGTAAGCAATAAGATTTATGTACCTCTTCATAATGCTTTACAGCCAGAGTCAGCCTCTTGCCCCAACAATCTGGACCCTCATTTTACCCACCTCGGAAAGATGAAAGGCTGAGTCAACCTTGAGCCGGTGAGAATTGAACTGCTGGCAGTCGGCAGAATTAGCCTGCAACACTGCATTCACAGCGCCAGAGGTGGTATTCTGCGGGTTCACACTGGTTCGGGTGAACCGGTATTGGCGGCAGCAGGAGGCTCCTCCCACCCGCCCATACATCATCACAGACGCTCTGCGCACGCAAAGCGAGCGGGCGCACTCCTGGTTCCAAACTGGTAGTGAAGGTAAGAGGATTTGGTGCCTACACTGCGCCACCATGCTTCTTTAGCGATGTCTATCCTTCGGTAAGGAATCGTGTTTTCCATGTTCTTATCAATAAATGAAGAGTGCTTGCCTGTTACCTTGCAAATGACCTTGGAAGCAATACCCTGACTTTCCAGTCAACATGGCTCTATGATTTTCACTAGTTGCCTCAGCTTATTTTGTGAGTTGTTATAATGGCTTTGCCGATCCTTCTTGATCCGTTCTTAGCTTTACCCCTTTTCTTTGGTACTGTATAACAACAGTGCACCCCAAATGTGAGGTTTCAGATTTCAGGTTTCATTTTATTTATATGCCGCCCTATTCCCAGCGGGACTCAGGGCGGTGCACAAACCCAAGGAGGGAAAGGGAAACACAAAAACTACAAATACAAGGCATTTAAAAACAACCAAGAGCCACACGATTCGAGAGGGGAAGGGAACTCATCAACCCCAGGCCTGCCGACACAGCCAGGTTTTAACGGCTTTTCGGAAGGCCTGGAGAGAGGTGAGGGTCCGGATCTCCGCGGGGAGTTCATTCCAAAGGGCTGGAGCTGCCACAGAGAAGGCCCTCCCCCGGGTGGTAGCCAGATGGCATTGGCTGGTAGACGGAACACGGAGGAGGCCAGCCCTGTGTGATCTAATGGGTCTTTGGGAGGTAATTGGCAGTGTGGGATTGTTGATCCTACAGAGGTTTATTAGCATTAGCATTTATTAGGTTTTATTAGCATTTGTATGCTACCCTCTCCCTAGAGACTCTGGGCGGCTTACAGATAAAAACGGGGGGGACGGGACATATAAAAATTAAAAAGAACAAACATTAAAATTTCACAATATACATACAGCTTAGGGTGGGGCTGGATAAAATCAACAGCCCCAGGCCTGCCGGAACAGCCAGGTCTTAATCGCTTTGCGGAAGGCCGGAAGAGTAGTAAGGGTCCGGATCTCCACGGGGAGATCGTTCCATAGAGCTGGAGCAGCTACAGAGAAGGCCCTCCCCCGGGGAGTCGCCAGCCGACATTGACCGGCAGATGGAATCCGGAGGAGGCCTAATCTGTGTGATCTTATTGGTCTCTGGGAGGTAAATGGGAGGTAATTGATCTCTTGATGCACTGTTCCATTTTGCTTTCTGCTTCTCTCTAATGGCGCACAATGTCAGAGATTGACAAATAAACCTGCCAACTTCTGAATAAATATGTCTATGGAAATTCTCAGTCACCTACATCATGGTTGTCCCAAAGGTGCTTTTTCAAAAGGCAGCTGGACTTTTGTTTTTCCTTGAAGACATTCCGCTTCTCATCCAAGAAGCTTCTTCAGTTCTGAATCTGAAGAAGCTTCTTGGATGAGAAGCCAAACGTCTTCAAGGAGAGACGAAGTCCAGCTGCCTTTTGAAAAAAGCATCCTCTGGACCTCTGAAGAAATGGATCCCCTTTGAAAAGAAGCAGTAACAATATGCTCATGTTATCTTTGGAAGGGATCCCTTTGTAAGGGATTTGCAAGATCTCCGCCCTTCAGACAGGGTTCGAAATTTGGGAGTCCTCTTGGACCCACAGCTGACCCTAGAACATCATTTGTCGGCTGTGACCAGGGGGGCATTTGCCCAGGTTCGCCTGGTGCACCAATTGCGTCCCTACCTGAACCGGGAGACACTCGCAACAGTCACTCATGCCCTAGTGACCTCAAGACTGGACTACTGCAATGCGCTCTACACGGGACAGCCCTTGAAGAGCATTCAGAGACTTCAGCTCATCCAAAATGCAGCCGCGCGAGCGATTGTGGGTGCACCTCGGTATACCCACATTACACCTATCCTCCGCGAGCTGCACTGGTTACCGATCGGTCTCCGGATACGCTTCAAGGTGCTAGTCGTCACTTATAAAGCCCTTCATGGTATTGGACCTGGGTACTTGAGAGACCGCCTGCTGCCAATTACCTCCCAAAGACCCATTAGATCACACAGGGCAGGCCTCCTCCGGGTTCCGTCTACCAGCCAATGTCATCTGGCCACTACCCGGGGGAGGGCCTTCTCTGTGGCAGCTCCGGCCCTTTGGAACGAACTCCCCGCAGAGATTCGGACCCTCACCTCTCTCCAGGCCTTCCAAAAAGCCGTTAAAACCTGGCTGTGTCGGCAGGCCTGGGGTCGATGAGTTCCCTTCCCCTCTCGAATCGTGTGGCTCTTGGTTGTTTTTAAATGCCCTGTATTTTGTAGTTTTTGTGTCTTTCCCTTCCCCTCCTTGGGTTTGTGCACCGCCCTGAGTCCCGTAGGGAATAGGGCGGCATATAAATAAAATGAAACTCAAACTCAAACTCAATCCAACTGGAAATTTTTGCTTCAGAATTAGGTTGGTCTCTTCCTCAGTCGAGCAAATGGAAGCTTGTATTTCTACAAAGAGTGGACTCAATAATCTAAATCGGGGTGTCAAACTCGATTCGATTGAGGGCTGTCTCAGGGTTGTGTTTGACCTCGGGAGGCCGGGGTAGGTGTGGCCAGCTCAATGGCACTTGTGTTGGGGGCGCCTGTGGTGGCCCAAACGCTCTGCCAGCGAAAACAGGCTACAAGCTCTGTTTTCGGCTGCCACGGGCTCCTGCAACCCTCTGCCAGTGAAAATGGAGCTCGGGAGCCCGTTTTCACTAACAGAAGCACCACAGGCTGGTCCTTCACTATTTCTAAGGCCAGATCTAAGTATTCCCCAGGCCTTGAGTTTGACACCCCTGATCTAAATCAATGGAACCTGTTTTGTTTTTCTAAAAAAAAAAAAGAAATTTATGAACCATTAATCAAGTTCTAGTGATAGAAAATTGTCTAGTTTGATTTTTTAAAAATCTTTTCAAGCTCCATAATTGAAGTTTTTATTGCAGTATCACCAACCAGCTCTTCCAACCCTGCATAGCCACAGAGCTTTCCACTAAAGAGAGTGGGAATAACAGGACTTCATGCACACACTAAAATAATAATACTCCATCTGTATATTGCAGCTTCGGTAGGTTTGTTAACCACAGTTGGTTGCACATATCTCTTGCATAATGCAAAGGGATATTCATTTTCGCTTGGATGTAATTGGACTATATTCATTTTTTGCCAGGATGTTAATTGGAATATGTTTAACGCTCTGTAGATGTATTAGAAAAAAAAGAAAGAAATGAACCTTGGTGTATTTGCCCCGATGAGTTATTAAAGACAAAAATTCAGGAATTGCCAATCTACTTTGAACAATTGCAAAAAGTATTGCCTGGAATAATTTTTTAAAACTGTTTTCTCTGGAAGACTCATTTCTGGCTAATATTCTTTCTCCCAACCCATTCCAGAGTTTTAAGAACAAATGTTATAGTTCACTGCATGCATATCCAACTCAAACCATAAGCTCCCTTGAATTGTATGGGTATATTCCCAGAAATGTATTTTCTACTTAAATAATTATATCCAATAGTGTTTTCCCCAACTCAACTCATAAGTAATTTGATATACTATCTATCTTCTGGGTTTTCTGGGTTTCTCTTTGTCCATTATGTAGACTTTGAGATATGTTGTTGTTGTTGTTGTTGTTGTTGTTGTTGTTGTTGTTGTTGTTTTTAGTTGTGAAGTCATGTCCGACCCATTGTAACCCTATGGACAATGTTCCTCCAGGCCTTCCTGTCCTCTACCATCCTCTGGAGTCCATTTAAGCTCACGGCTACTGCTTCAGTGACTCCAGCCAGCCACTCATTCTCTGTCGTCCTCTTCTTCTTTTGCCCTCAGTCTTTCCCAGCATTAGGCTCTTCCCATTGAGTCCTTCCTTCTCATTAGGTGGCCAAAGCATTTGAGTTTCCTCTTCAGGATCTGGCCTTCTAAGGAGCAGTCAGGGTTGATCTCCTCTAGGACTGACCGGTTTGATGGCCTTGCAGTCCAAGGGACTTGCAGGAGTCTTCTCCAGCACCATAGTTCAAAGGCTTCAATTCTTTGGCGCTCAACCTTCCTTATGGTCCAACTTTCACAGCCATACATTGCAACTGGGAAAACCATAGCCTTGACTATACACACTTTTGTTGGCAGGATGATTTTACCCACCTCGGGAAGATGGAAGGCTGAGTCAACCTTGAGCTGGTGAGATTTGAACTGCCAAACTGCAGCTAGCAGTCAGCTGAAGTAGCCTGCAGTACTGCACAATAACCACTGTGCCACCTCAGCTCTTTAATAATAGGATTATCTGGACCCCTTTCAGTCACAATTCAGGCCTGGATATGGAACGGAAATGGCATTAGTTGTGCTTTTACGTGATCTCTGGCAAGGGTGAGATGGAGGTTGTGCATCCATCTTTGCTCTGCTTGACCATCCAGCAGCCTTCAATACTATTGGCCATGGTTGTCCCAAAGGTGCTTTTTCAAGAGGCAACTGGACCTTCTGTTTTTTTTCTTTGAAGATGTTTCGCTTCTCATCCAAGAAGCTTCTTTAGAGAAAAACCAGAAAGTCCATTTGCCTCTTGAAAAAGCACCTTTCGGACAACCATGACCTGGATGACTGAGAATCTCCATAGATATTGGCCACCATGTTCTCCTGAGTCCATTCCAAGGATTGGGGATGGGCATCGTGGTATAAAATGTACCAATTGAAAATCGGGTTATTTGAAGGACCGCTTGTGCTCGATTATACCTGCCCATCCCATCGGGTCCAGTAGAAGAGACTGGTCCCATCTGTGAAGGAGTTACATCTGCTGGGACCCAGGAGGTGGGCCTCTTCTGCCATAGCACCTGCTGTGTGGAACACCATTCAATCCAAGGTAGGATTGGCCTCATCCATGACATCCTTGTGGAAGTCCCTTAAAACATGGTTGCATCAACAGGCTAGGGGGATCTCAAGATAATGATGAGTTAAGGTGGCAACTACATTGCCTATAACTCCAAAGCCTCTTTGCTAATCTGTTAATAGTAGATACTAATGGTTATTTTTAATTGTAGGATGTTTATTTAGTATTGTTTATCTTATGGTCTTGTGAGATGGGCAGCTATATAAATATGATGAATAAGTAAGTCGTGCAATCAATTCAATTTTAAATAATTGACCTTTGGGGATATGGCTATAATCTTCAGGGCAGGAGCAACAAGGCAGAACCCTTTGTAATCAATGTGTTTTTATAACACACTAGCTGAATACCCGTGCTCCGCTACAAACTATGTGATCCTCTCCTATCCTCTTCTCTCCATCAGGCTCACCCCATAGAAGCCTCTCCTAACTTATCCCCTTCTCCCCCTCAGTCTAACTCCTTAGCATCAGAGCATTTTTCAGGTGGGGAGGGGGAATAGCATGTCTAAACTCCCAGCCCACAGGCCGGATGAGTCACACGCTGGCCATGCCCACACCCAAGTGGCAGCTGGAACAGAGTTCCTTTCAGGTGGGGAGGGGGAGTAGAATGTCTAACTCCTTAGCAACAGACTATGTTAATAATGCTATAAGAAATACTAATGATCTAAGGGTCATTTCGAAAAATCCTTTCCTAACGAGCACCTAGAAGCCAAGAGGAACATACGAGCCAAATCTCAAGTTTGTAGGCTTTACGGTTCTGGAGATTTCGTGATTATGCTTGAGTGGTATTTCGCATATGTATGTGTGTGTGTGTGTGTGTGTGTGTGTGTATCGGGTGGGTTCCTGCCAGTTCTAACCTCTTCTATAGAAGAGGTTCCACAAATCTACAGTGCCGTTTAGAACCGGTTCCAGCTCCCTCCCCCCGCCCATCCGCACATCATCAAGATGAAGAGTGAGAGGAGGAATTCTGGGAGTTGAAGTCGACAAGTCTTAAAGCTGTCAAGTTTGAACACCCCTGGGGGTTTTTTTCTAAAGGGTTAGGGGTGCAAGGGCCTTGTAACTTGACAGCTTTAAGCTTTAAGACTTGCGTGCTTCAAATGCCAGAGTTTCTGAGCCAACATTTTGGTTGCTAAGCAAGAGTGTTTTTTTAAGTGAGTTTCACCACATTTTACAAGTTGGCCACACCCACCCAGTCACATGACTGCCAAGCCACTCTCACTCGGTCAAATGGCCAGCAAGCCACTCCCACAAAGCAGGCCACACCTACAGAAGAGGTTCTAAAAATTTTTGAAACCCACCACTGGTATGTATGTATGTATGTATGTATGTATGTATGTATGTATGTATGTATGTATGTATATAAATTCATTGTGGCTTTCAGAGAATTTGACAGGTGCTGACAAATAATGATTCACGGACTACAGCTGCATTCATAGGATGTTTAGGAAAAAGTATTGGATTATAATCCACCTGGTTAACATACCAATAAGAAAGATCCTATCTTCACAACAAGATCATGTTCTCCCAGGAAACTTATACAGAGTGCAATATTCCAAGGCAGAGATGAAGGATTGGTAGCAAAGTAGGAGTGATATGATTTCACGGTGTGGTGCTAATAAGAACATGGATTACCCATGAAGCACTAAAAAAAGAACGTCTTCCCTTGTCTTCAAAGTGTGGCACGGTGAGATCTTAATCTCCTTCCTAATCTCTAACCCACAGATTGAAGCAGAGCTTTGTGTTGAAAGCAAATCAGCCCTAAATCAGCTGAACTTTAATGTGGCAGGGTGGAAATGTTATCTTCACAGGCATGTGGCTTTGAACTTGCTTTTTTTTTTTTTTTTGAGTTAAGGGAGGCGCTAGATAGGCAAGAGACCATTTATCCAACCCTATGGACGGTGTTTCTTCTCTTCAGAAGCTTCCAAAGTAATTTTTGACAAGGAAAATCTATAAGTTAATTGTGTGCGTTGGATTGGGTTGAACGAGTAGGACTATTCAGCTGGTTATATCCGGTTCGGGCAAACTGGTGGCGGTGGGAAGTTCCGCCTGACCACCCAGATGTTATCGCTGTTAGATAGCAATAGCAATAGCAGTTAGACTTACATACCGCTTCATAGAGCTTTCAGCCCTCTCTAAGCGATTTACAGAGTCAGCATATCGCCCCCACAATCTGGGTCCTCATTTTGCCCACCTCGGAAGGATGGAAAGCTGAGTCAACCCTGAGCCGGTGAGATTTGAACTGCTGAACTGCAGATAACAGTCAGATGAGGTGGCCTGCAGTACTGCACTCTACCCACTGCGCCACCTCGGCTCTTGAAACAGCACTGTAGATAGGGTGAACGGATGAGACAGGACTCAGGCTTCAGTGACAACGAACAGCTCTTTATTCAATAACTACGTAGAAATCCAGTGCTCACCTGTCTGACAGCCAGCCCTTTTATAGGGAGCTGTCAGACGGCTCAGCCAATCGGCTTTGAGTATTTTCCTGCTGGAATGGAGGACCTCGGTGAAGCCTATTGCTCCAGTCTCAATATGTAACAATCACATCCCATTTTGGACGCTCTGGGCATGCGCAGACCAGTGGTGGGTTTCAAATATTTTTAGAACCTCTTCTGTAGGTGTGGTCTGCTTGGTGGGAGTGGCTTGCCAGCCATGTGACTGGGTGAGAGTAGCTTGGCAGTCATGTGACTGGGTGGGCGTAGCCAACTTGTAAAATGTGGTGAAACTCACTTAACAACACTCTTGCTTAGCAAACCAAAATGTTGGCTCAGAACTCTGGCATTTGAAGCACACTTAAAGCTGTCAAGTTACAAGACCCTTGCACCCCTAACCCTTTAGAAAAAAAAACCCCAGGGGTGTTCAAACTTCACAGTTTTAAGACTTGTGGACTTCAACTCCCAGAATTCCTCCTCTCGCTCTTCATCTTGATGATGTGAGGACGTGCGGGGGGAGGGAGCTGGAACCGGTTCTAAATGGCACTGTAGATTTGTGGAGCCTCTTCTATAGAAGAGGTTAGAACTGGCAGGAACCCACCCCTGGCACAGACGGTCCTGCACATACGCAGAGGTGGCACATGTGTTCACATTTGCGAACCGATAGCGAAAGTAAGTTGATTTCACCCCCGGGATGAACTGATTTTGTGACTCCGCAGATGAGATCCCAGATGGGTTTGTGGAAACTTTCACTGTTTCTCAATGCGGGAAGGTGGGAATTACAAAAGGAATGCTATGTTCCTGACTCTCCGTAAAGTACCAAGATAGGAATGTTGAGGAATGATAGCTGTTACCTTGTAATTGCAAGGAGAATGTGTGTTGCCTGCTGAAAATGTCATTTAGTTCTATTCCAAAAAGGAAAATCACTGACAGTTCCTTTTTTGGGGGAAAAAAACTCAGAATGAAATGGAACCTTGCACCAAAATCTTTGTGCATATCTTTTTCTAATTTAGAAAGTTTCTTAACAAGAGTTTTCTATTGCAATGCCAGCATTTTTCACAGCGTTTCCCATCAAACAGTTGGAGCGTTGAGGGGTGTTATAGAAAAGAATATATATATTTTTGCTTACTTCTAGCAATTTGGCTGTGTTTTGCAGAGAAGGGAGATGTGTCAAATCATCTAATTTGGCCTCAGAACAATTTTATACCTATGGACAGTCTTCATCAAAGTTGATTCAAATTCCATTCCATCCCATTTTATTAAGAAGTGAAAAGGCAACAGATATTTCACATTTTCCTGAGTTAAACAATGGGATACAAGATTATATTTTTGGACTCACACCGACATCATTTGATTCGATTTAATTTGAATCAGGCTGCTTTCTGAAGTGGAGAATCAGGATAAAACCCCAATCAAGTTGGTGAAAGCAGTTTTAAAGAATGCTTTTGAAAATAATCTGGAATCATTCTAAGCAGAAAGGTGACCAATTGTAACATAACCTTCTGCATCTTATATTCATGTTATAAGGTAACTGTAGAATTGGGAAAGTCATGATTTCTTCATAGCATTAATTTTCTCGATACTTATTTATTTGTATCCCACAAATAATCGTTAACAGACCAAGTGGGTATGTATACAATACAACATAGAATAACAGAGTTGGAAGGGACTATGAAGGTCTTCTAGTCCAACCCCCTGCTCAGGCAGGAAACCCTGCACCATTTCAGACAAATGGTTATTCAACATCTTCTTAAAAACTTCCAGTGTTGGAACATTTACAACTTCTGGAGGCAAGTTGTTCCACTGATTAATTATTCTAACTATTAGGGAATTACTCCTTAGTTCTAAGTTACATGCACCAGTGGTGGGATGCGAACGGTATGCCCTGGTATGGGTGTATTGGTGCCGGCTGGGAGCTCCAAATACTGTTCCGGTATGGTGCTCCGGAGGGCCCACCCAATCCTTACCTGTATTTGAGCTGTTCGGGGCTTCCGCGCATGCACAGGGAGAGTACGGCACCTGTGCAATGCTCCATTGAGCAGCTGGAGCATCACAGAGGCATCGCGGAGTGTTGCAGGCTGCACTCATTTGTGTGGTGGATGCCTGACCCCGTTGCAACATGCGTATACATCTGGGGTGGTTTCCTGCCAGCATTATTGCCAGTTTGGTGCCTGCACAATTTTGCGTGCGTGCACTGATTTCATTTATGCACACGCCATATGTACACTCCGCACGCATGCGGTTGTCCATAAATAGGTCTATGCATGTGCAGAACATTAAAAATTGAAAAACAAACATGCGCCGACGGTTTGGAGGCGTGGCAGGCCCGGGTCGCTGCCGGTTCTGGTGACCCAGGCCGGCAAACCACTACTGGTTCAGACAAACCGGTTCAAACCGGTAGGAACCCACCTCTGGTATACATGCATATACACTCATATACTATATGTACAGCTGTGTGAAAAAGTCCTGCATACTTTATGGTTTACAGTATATGGTTTACGGTTTACGACATTTTTGGGATAGGCCATTGATTTTATGATATTTTATGCTAACTGCTATGCAAATATTGTTATATTTAAATAAATACTGGTGGCTTTTAAGTGAAAAGCATAAGCTATTTGCAATTTGGTGCTGTTTGGATGAGGATTGTGAATTTTCTTGCATGCTTACAATGACTATGAAAACAGATTAACTGATACATACCCAGTGGCATACGTCTTGCAATTACTAAGGCCGATGCTAGTGTTTTGTTAACATTTTTATTGTTTGTGGTCCTGAAAAGGACCGTTTAGGTAACCAAAGATGGTTACTAATATGAAATTGGCCAGTCCTTATTGCTTATCACCAGGCGGCATCACTTCGGCATAGACTGTATAAGCCTTTGCACGTGATCTTTGGTGACAATGTGGTGACAGGCTGCAGTAATGGATTCAATCAGCTCCTGCTTGGTCTTCAGATGCTTCTTGCTTATTTCGTAACCAATCATGGCCCACAAGTTCTCAATTGGGTTCAAATCCAGGCTCTGAGCTGGCGTCTATACAATCCAGGAGTCGAACACCATGCTTCTTCATCCACTGCTGGACCAACCTGGCTCGATGACAAGGAGCGTTGTCATCCTGGAAATAAAAGGTCCTCCCTACAAGTGGCTGAGCTGAAGGAAGCATGGTCTTTTCCAGGACTTCAACATACTGCTTGGAACTCATGATTCCCTGCACGATTTCTATCTGACCATTACCAGAAGCAGCGATACAGCCCCAGATCATCATGTGCAATGTGGATGCTTCACAGATAGATTCAGGCAGTATGGCCTAAATTCTTCAGCTGGAAATCTTATGACATACTTATTGCACTGATTCCCAGTCAAGTAGAAATTGCTCGTCACTGAAGACGATCTTGGCCCACTGTTTGTTGGTCCATTTGGCATTCTTCTTGGCCCATGCATGTCAATGAGAGTGGTAAACATCTGTGAGCAAAGGTTTACTTCGAGCCCTGCAGCCTTTGAGCCCTCTAGCAAGCAGACTGTGACACACTGTGCTTATGCACACTTTTACATCACATGTTTCACCCAAATTCTTGTAATCTGAGGTGAGGTGGGCTTCCTGTCAGTCATCGAAATGTGTTGTAGAGCCCAATCTTGCCGTTTTGTCGACTTTCTTGGTTTTCCAGAGCAGAGCCTGTCATCAACTGAACCAGTTATTTGGTATTTTTCAACCACTCTGCTCACTGTGGTGCAATGGCATTTCACTCTCTTGGCTATTTCTGTACAGGAGTAACCCACTTCATGAAGCCCAATGAGGCGATGCCGCTGCTCAGTACTGGTGAAAGCAAAGGCCTTCATCCTTGCCCGCAGCCAGAGCTAAATTAAATTTCTTGATGCTTTTCATGCCTATTTATAGTCCGAGAGTATGACAGCATTGATTGGCTCGTAGATTTAGCCTCTGTGCGTTTTGATTGGTCAGCCAAAGCTCGCTGCTGATTGGCTACTTTCGATCCTAACACTCTCAAAAATTCAAGTTGTGTTTGCTTTAGCACATAAACTCACTCAAAACCTTAAAAAGACTTTAGTGATACTAATACAAATTATGCATCTCAATCCGACTACAGAAATTTTCATCAAAGTACTAATTTTGTGTGGTTTCTATGAGTGAAAAGCTGGTTAAACATGTAAATACAGCTTAAAACTGAAAGTGTGCAGGTTTTTTTCACACAGCTGTATATAAAATGACCCCGTGGCTTATATTTTTTCTAATCTTAGTAATAAATTGGTAATAAATATAATTAAAGTGGTTGGAAGTTTCCAGTGAGAATGAAATAGAAAAGGATTAAGACACCCTTACCTACAATATTATGCTTCTTTAAATATTAGCCTCAAGGAACTACCAACCAGAAGAAGACAACAAGAAAAGAATCACGGGGTTCCATATAATTCACACTTAACTTTAGCAATATCTTCTCTTCTAGACTAGGAAGGAAACACAAACTTCACCAGAGTTTTCACTCTTGTACTTGGGGATTTGAATGTAACAACAACTCTAAAACTTGCTTCAGGGCATCTACATCCTGGTAACAGTACCACTTTTTCGATCTGGTCTCCCATTTCTGTTTTCCTTCGAAGGAAGACATGCCTGACGTCAATTGTGTCATACAGCAGAAGCCTACGGTTTGGATCAGACTGCTGATAAATTTTTCAGTGACCTTTTCATAAGAAGATCACAATAGAGCATTGTCCTTCTGAAGTTCACACTTCAATATTTTAATATCTATCTCCTGTCCTCCCATGGTGATCATATAACATTCCGGACATCAAAGTCGTCGCTTGGATACCTAGTCAAATATGTGTCTGGTTCTGAAGTTTGGCTTAGAGAAAGGAAGAGTGGTCCTCGCTAGGCGGCGAGATTTTGGGGACAGTTGCCACATTAGTCTTTCCTGTCTTTTAAAAATATCTTTATTCAATTTCCGCCTCCTGCCAATTAACTCCCAAAGACCAATTTGATTGCACAGGCTTGGCCTTGTCCGGGTCCCATCTGCCAGCCAATGCCGGCTGGCGACTCCTCGGGGGAGAGCCTTCTCTGTTGCTGCTCCGGCCCTCTGGAACGAGCTCCCCATGGAGATCCGGACCCTTACTACCCTCCCGGCCTTCCGTCAAGCTACTAAGTCCTGGCTGTTCCGGCAGGCTGGGGGCTGTTGAAGTACCCAGCCCCATTTCAATTGTGACTGTTGTGGATTTTTTAATATTGTTTGTACTGTCTTATTTATTTCCCCCCCCCTGTTTATTGTGAGCCGCCCGGAGTCCTTCGGGAGTGGGCGGCATACAAAACCAATAAACCTAAACCTAATTTCAAAAGAGCAAATAAAATTGGATTTTCAAATAAAAATAAACAAGCAAAAAAGAAAGTTCTTGACCTAACCTGAGCCCAATCTTACCTGATCTTGCAAAGCTAAATATAGTTGCACTCATATGAGAATGTAATGAGAGGGTACTAGAATTACTAACCAATCACTGTAATGCACAGCAATAGCAATAGCAGTTAGACTTATATACCGCTTCATAGGGCTTTCAGCCCTCTCTAAGTGGTTTACAGAGTCAGCATATTGCCCCCTAACAATCCGGGTCCTCATTTTACCCACCTCGGAAGGATGGAAGGCTGAGTCAACCTTGAGCCGGTGAGATTTGAACCGCTGAACTGCAGATAACAGTCAGCTGAAATGGCCTGCAGTACTGCACCCTAACCACCGCGCCACCTCGGCACAATATTTCCTACCAGGTTCCTCCCAAAAGGGAACTGAGGAAAGAGCAATCCGGGAAATGCAGGTGGAAGGACAGGGCTGTAGAAAACCCCAAGAGACGTTCCAGCTGTCAAAGTGACAAAGTTCTGGGTATATATTTTATGTCAGAGAAGACAATGATTACGAATGTTGTTACTGTTAGTTGAAGTGGTATCCGATCCATCGCGACCCCATGGAAAACGTTCCTCCAGGCCTTCCTGTCCTCTACCATCCTCTGGAGTCCATTTAAGCCACACCTACTGCTTCGGTGACTCCGTCCATCCACCTCATTCTCTGTCGTCCCCTTCTTCTTTTGCCCTCCATCGTTCCCAGCACGAGGCTCTTCTCCAGAGAGTCCTTCCTTCTCATTAGGTGGCCAAAGGATTTGAGTTTCCTCTTCAGGATCTGGCCTTCTAAAGAACAGTCAGGGTTGATCTCCTCTAGGACTGACCGGTTTGGTCGCCTTGCAGTCCAAGGGACTCGTAGGAGTCTTCTCCAGCACCAGAGTTCAAAGGCCTCCATTCTTTGGCGCTCAGCCTTCCTTAAGGTTCAACCGCCAAATTACTATGGTTAGGGTTGGAGAATAATGAGGTTACTCTTCAATGAGAAGGGAGAAGGAAAGAAAGAAAGAAAGAAAGAAAGAAAGAAAGAAAGAAAGAAAGAAAGACAGACAGAAGAAGAGAAAGAAAAAGGAAGGAAGGAGCCCCTGAAACAGAGAAATCTCAAAATTTGGAATAGATTGGGAATTGTTTTAAATCCAAGAAAAAAGCTATGATCAATCATTCCATGAATGTGTCCATGTAATCACTATAAGTCAAGGTTGACTTGAATGAGACTTTACTTCATTACCAAGACCCTCAGCTGGAAAGCATGGCGATGCACCAGAGCAGAAGACCAGATGTTTCTGAATAATGGTACTCAGCATCTTTCAGAACTCGCCAGATGGCCTGGGGCTGTTCATAGCTGTGATTCAACCCTACGTGGAGGACCAGAGCCAAAGGCTCCTCACTTATTAACAGTAAATCTTGATATGAAAAAGGGGACATCCTCCCGTCCGGCCACGAGAATCTGTTTGCCAAATTGTACGTTGTGCAGTTTAGTAGATACTTTTGGAAACTAGCTGAGAAGTGAGGATTGGGAACGGAACAGGTTGAAACCTGGAAAAAACTTCTACTCCAAATATTATTTTGTTTTGCTGCTTATCTCCACTGTTTCTTGTAGCATTTGCTAGCTCTGTCTTGGGTTTGAACTGTAGAGTCTGAACTAACAACATTTGTATTCACAAGAAGACAGTCAAGCACATAACATGCATCCCTACACAAAGACCCCAGGACACATAAAATAATAAGCGTAAGTCCCCAAAGGGATGCAATCAAATGATAGAACATGAATTAGACTTATAAAGAGCAGCTGTCTTTCTTTAAAAGAATAACTTTCCCTAAAGGCATAATACTTTTTATGCTCTTGGCATTTTCGGAAGACTCAAAGCCCCCGTAAAGAAACTCAGACAGACGACAAAGCAGTAAATCTGTATCCAGGATAATACATTGTCAGAAAAGATGTATTAGTGAATAAAGTAATTACTGCATATTTCTAATTACAACAGATTTATGACAGTTAATGATACAGTTTGCATTACTGCAAATAGTGGAACCATTGTTTGATTTCTATTCTTAGACTGTAGTTTGGGGTGGTTTATAATTTTTACCTACAAAGTTAATGTCGATGACTAACAGAGCATGTTTTTTTTTTTGGTTTTAATGCAGTTTCATATGGGAAAGTTTATGATGCTATTTTCTTGGAGTATAAACATATGTTGTTGTCAGGGTGGGTTTTGGCAGTCACTACTGCTGGTGTGCTTGTGGGTGCACTGTGCAATAAAAAATATTCTGCACATGCGCAGAAGCAAAAAGCAAGATGGCAGTGCCTACGGCACCACCTGGAGGGTTCCACCACAAAACTGCGTTTGACTAAACCGCACTCGACGAAACCGCATAGCTGACATCATCAACAGGGCGACAACAGCACGGAGACAGAAGCACGCTGTAAACGCTAAACCTAAAATTAACCCCTAAACCTAAACCTAACCCCCCTAAACCTAATCCTAAACCTAACCCTAAACCTAACCCTTAACCTAACCCTTAACCTAACCCTAAACCTAACCCTAAACCTAATCGTAACCCTTAACCTAACCCTAAACCTAACCCTTAACCTAACCCTAAACCTAACCCTAACCCTAAACCTAACCCTAAACCTAACCCTAAACCTAACCCTAAACCTAATCCTAACCCTTAACCTAACCCTAAACCTAACCCTAACCCTTAACCTAACCCTAAACCTAACCCTAACCCTAACCCTAAACCTAACCCTAAAGCTAACCCTAAAGCTAACCCTTACCTTAAGTTGAATCGGCTTGCTTTCAAAGCACTATTTAAAGCGCCCTTCTTTCTCTGCGCTGTCTGTTGTCGCCCTGTTGATGACGTCAGCGACACGGTTTAATCAGGCGCGGCTTAGTCGAGTGCGGTTTTGATGGGTCACGCACCCGGAGAACCAATTCGGGGGCAGGGCAGGCCTGGGTTGCTGCCGGTTCCAGCGACCCAGGCCGCCAAATCACTACTAGTTCGGCCAAACCGCTCAAATACAGGTAAGGACGGTGGGCAGACAGGTGGGCCCTCCGGAGCAACATACTGGAACGATACCTGGTGCTCCCAGCAGGAACTGGTATGCCCGTACTGGGGCATACTGGTCATATCCCACCACTGCACTGGTTGTATATATTTTTACTTATAAACATTTTGAATACAGTGTATGAACAGCGTAAGTCAGTTACACAGACAAAGACCAGATTTTTTTTTTAAAAACCATGGTAAATATTAACACACGAACTCATAACAGTAGCTATAATGTGATAACATATATATTAACTATAATCATAATAGTATAACTGAATAGTTTAATCTGGGTTTTCTTATACTGTATCTTGGCCTAGTTACATTTTGTAGATTATACTTATAGCTGAAAAACATTTCCATTTTAATACAGACATTCATAGTCTTTTTCACTCTAATTCCTACCCAATGTCTCTAGCCATTTATAAAAACGGTTCCATATTCGGTAGCATTCTGAGTCTTCTTTATCTTTAATTTTAAAAGTTGGCCTATCCATTTCAGCACATTCTAAAATTTTCCAAATTACTTCCTTGACTGGCGGAGTGTTTTCATTTTTCCAGTGTTTGGCAAATATAATCCTTGCTGCTGTCAGTATAGGTAAGACTAAATATGCGGTCCCTTTATCGTAACCCTCTGGTATTATTCCCAACTGATATAATTCCGGCTTTGAATCTGTATTCTGTTTAGCTATCTCTTCCATCCAATTATGTAATTTCTCCCAATATTTTCTTGCTTTGCTGCACCTCCACCACATGTGGTAGTATGTGCCTGGGGATTGATTGCATTTCCAGCATTTTGTAGTGAGTTTACTAAACATTTTTGCCAATCTTGTTGGGTGAGTATAAACATATGTTGTTCTTCCTAGCATCCTGCTTGGTTTCAGGATTTGCATTTGCTTAGTTTATACAAGCAGCTTTCCAATGCATGACATAACAAGGATGTTGTTTTTAGCAATAGCAATAGCAGTTAGACTTATATACCGCTTCATAGGGCTTTCAGCCCTCTCTAAGCGGTTTACAGAGTCAGCATATCACCCCCACAGTCTGGGTCCTCATTTCACCCACCTCGGAAGGATGAAAGGCTGAGTCAACCTTGAGCCGGTGAGATTTGAACTGCCTAACTGCAGATAGCAGTCAGCTGATGTGGCCTGCAGTACTGAACTCTAACCACTGTGCCACCTCGGCTTTTGTTGCAGAAACTGACACTGATTAAATTTGGAGAGAGGGACTTGCCCCAAATCACTTGACATCAATCAATGTGGGTTTCTGCAACAAGATGACTCAGTGTTTCTCAATTTTGGCAAATTTAAGAGATGTGGACTTCAAATCCCAGAACTCCCCATGTTGAAACACTAAGGGAGATCTAAGGGAGGACTAGAACCTGGGTTCCTTAAACAATAATAAGAGGAATTCTATCAACCAAGGGGTGTGTAGTTTTCCAATCCAGTTTGTAACATCCAGTTTATATTCAGTTTTATTCAATGTTTTTTAAATCCATATCCCATATATTATTCCATATTTTTTTAAATATATAGATCAAATGCTCAGATATTTGACATCCTTCACTGTTTCATATGAAAACAAAAAATGTTTAATATCTGGCCAAATTGAAACTTATATGAAACTAGACAATAACCCTGCTCAGGTATTTATTTATAATGGGGAAATGTTCAGACAAAACGTAATTTCTAATGTTGGATTTTCTTACCAGAGGGAGCCCACTTGTGGAATACTGTGAAGCTGCTACTATGGCATCAGCACTTGCACTGTACAGTAGAAACCATTTTATGGCAGTACAGTAGAAGCCATTTAAAGGCATAACAGGCTGCATCTTAACAGAACACACACCCCAAGGGGTGTTAGGGGTATTTTACCCTCACAGTATTTATCTCCAGAGAGTAAGTCATCTGTGAACCAAGTTTGGTTGAAATTGCTCATGGCGTTCCAGAGTTATGCTGGAACACACACACGCACACACACACACACACAAACATGCACACACAAACATAGCCATTTTTATATATATAGTAATAGTAATAGTGATAGATACAGAGGCATAGATCCATATAGATAGTGCTTAAATTGGATTAGATTAATTAATATTTAGGCTGTTCCCTCTGGAGACTTAAGTTAAAATGCCCTGTTAAATTTTTTCTTGCTCAGTTTATTGATTTTGAAGTTTGTACTCTGTGGAGTGGAGAATGAATAGTAAGCAAAAAAGAGCTCTCTCAGTAGTAATGTGATATAAAATCTTTTCCCTGGTGTATATTTTAAGCTTTAAATTTAACAATGGATAATAATTTAATAAGTAACTGTAGTTATTTATTGGAATTCTATGTATATGGTTTGATTATTTGTCAAGAAGGGGTATGTTATGTCATTTTAAAAATCTAATAAATATATTTTCCTAAATATATTTAGTGAGAAATAAATCACTTCTAGCTCCATAGTTTGACATATAGGCTATATTGAGGTTCTTCTGAAATAATAGGATTTATTTTATTTCATTTGATTATTGTAGGTTCTTTCCAGGGTTATGCCTCCCAAATGAACCACACCTTGCCAAAATACAAAATTCATGAAAATGCACATTGTCTTTTAAGTCACCACCTTTGGCACTGAGAAAACATTATAGCTGCAGTAGAAGCAATATTAGTGCAATGGCCTTGTGGCTGGGAACGATGGGATGTGTAGTCTTACATATTTGGGTCAGAAAAAATTGCCCTGGAGCTCATCCAATTCTGCCAAAACGCTTTCTGGGAACAACAGAAGTGCTGAAAGTTCTTTATTTAAATAAATAACATGTCAGTGTTGGTAAACTTAATACTTGTAAAGTAATAAAGTGGGATAAAAATTGAATCAGTAATACCGTAAATACTTATCCACAAGGGGGTATTCAGCCAGTTCTGTCCAGTTCAGGCGAACCAGTGGTGGCGGCTGCAGGAGTCTCTACCCATCCACCTCGATGTAATGCGTGACCTTCTGTGCATGCGCAGAAGCGCGTGCGCTCACATTTGTGAACCGGTAGGGAAGGTAAGCGAATCTCACCTCTGGACTGAGGGCTCCTTGGTTCTCTCAACTCAATCTTCAACTCAATCAGAATAGAGCTGGAAGGGACCTTGGAGGTCTTCTAGTCCAACCCCCTGCTCAAGGAGGACATCCTTATAGGGCCTATACAATTTGAGATAAGTGGGTATCCAGTCTCTTCTTTAAAACTTCCAGTGATGAAGTACCCACCAACTCATTGAAGGGAAGCTGTTCCACTGGTTAACTGTCCATCTCTGAGCTTGGTTGTTTTCTTGCAGACATTTCATTACCCAAACTAGGTAACATCATCAGTCCTTGACTGTATAGATTAATCTCTGTGTCTGCTTGATCCACCCATTTGAAATGCCTGCATTTATTTTCACCTAGAGAGCATTTGATAAAATGGCTTTCAACACAGGCCTGCCGATATCCCAAGGCACATGCATTCCTTCATCCAGGAAATATTCAGATTTCAAAATTACCTCCTGCTCACATCCACTGTATCATGTGAGTCACAGGCACTGTTAACAACTTCCTTGTGTAATTAAAATGAAAAATGCCTTGCTTTACAAGGTTGTTAAAAAAACAGATTGTTCTCTCCCTAACCCCCTAACCTCCCCCTTTTGGTTATAACCGATGACTCGGGGAGAAAATGCTTATGCAAATGAGGAAGTACACCTGAGCCGAATGGTTTGTCATTTACGTGGCTCTGTCTGGCTCCAGAGCTATTAGGTGAAACTCTTGAGTCAAATATGAAGGCTTTCTCACAAGCTCAGATTACTTATCAGTAAGAATGTTTCTGAAGAATCGTACAATTACAGCTTTTCCATGTGAGAAAAGTCAAATGTGCTTACCTATCGTTGGCTGCGGGCACAAACGGGTGGGGACAGAGTTGGTATTCAGCCGGTTCGGACCGGTTCGGGTGAACTGGTGGCAGAAATTTTGAGTAGTTCAGAGAGCCGGCAAATACCACCTCTGATTGGCCCTGCGCTCCCGCCCCTATCCTATATTCCCTTCTTTTTAGCTCAGCTGATTCGCAGAGCGGATTGCCGCACCTCAGCTGAACTAAAACACAGCTCGGCTCACCAGCCCTGACACCGAGGGCGGTCTTTTGAGTACTGCACGAAGCACGCGCTCATAGAACCGGTAGGAAAAGATTTGGAATCCCACCACTGGGATTCCTCACCTGTACTGTTCAATGCCATACCAGCAGAAGGTGAGAAAGACAGGAGAGGAGAAGGTAGAACACAGGAGGGGAGATCTCAGGAGGTGATTGGGAGGCTCCAAAGGGTCAGGATGATGCCTTCAACTGTGCAAAAGGAGACACACCCTTTTTAAAAGAGATGATGCACACCAGAAAGATGTGGAGCTTTGATCCCATGTATTGTGGGCCATCATTTTGACTTCTTCGGAGTCTGTGGAGGCCTCTAGGTCAGGGGGGTCTCCAACCTGGGCAACTTTAAGACTTGTGAACTTCAACTCCCAGAATTCCTCAGCCAGCAAAGGAACTCTGGGAGTTGAAGTCCACAAGTCTTAAAGTTGCCTAGGTTGGAGACCCCTGCTCTAGGTGACCTTGTCTGAAGACTCCAACATTTGCAGACCAGGGCCTAAAAGGTGATTTATCTAGTCAACTAAACTAAATTGGATAGACTTTTTTTTCTGCATTATTCCTGTTGAATGATGTGGTAGAAACTCGTTCCAGATACGATCAAGACAAGCTCTTTTCATTTTATTTTCTCTTAACTCTAACTAATATTAAGAATTACTCCCCAGTCATGGATTTAATAACATGTTTGTTAAAATGATTCATGTTAGTCGTACAAAGCTATGCCATTTATTTCATAATTTCCCTTTTGCATCACTTTCTGTTAAAATGAGTAAAATTAAGTTTCTTTGATCTGATGTATGGATAAGACTAATTAAATTTAGTTATTCTGATTACACTTTGGTAACTCCAATTAGAATATTGCAGTTTAACCATATTTTTAGTTCTGTGGGGGCTGCCTCCGGAGCTATTTCTATTTTAGGAGGGACATCAAATGTGATATTTATGAATAGAAAATTGTGTCTGGTGCTCCAGTAATGGTACTTTTCCAAAACACAAATGCTACTTAATATAGACATGACGTAGGGTACAGGGAAATATTTGCCGTGTGTAAAATACACAAGCTACTTTGGCTATGTAAATTTGCCTGTCTAAATGATAAGTTGCCGTACTGCGAAGTTTGAGAATCTGTGACATGTTGATTAAAGCTGATTATTAAAAGTATGTGGTCTATTAATGTCTTATCTAGCTGTAATCTCAATGAAATCATTAGTTTCTTACATGAAAGAGGCAGAGCTTGCATTGTGTTTCTGATGAAAGCTTCTGATACTGTAGACTCCTTTACTCATTAGTCACACCTTCCTCATAGAACACAAATCCTGCTGGCCTAAAACCGTGGTAATTATTTCAGAAAAAGGCGCAGTACATTAATTGCAAAAAATCTTGTCCATGGCATTTTTTTTTAGCAGATTTTTAAATTATTTTTTCCCTTCTACAACACCTTACAGTCATATATCATTAATATTAATTAGATTAATTATTATATTTCTATGCTGCCCTTTTCCCAGAAGGGACTCAGGGCGGCTCACAACCCAAGTCAGGGGGGAGGGGGGTTAGGGGATACAAATAGGAAAAAAAAAGACATGGACAAAACAATACCACAATTTAAAAACAATCAACAGCCACACCATTCGAGCGGGGACAGGAACTCATCAGCCCCAGGCCTGTCGGAACAGCCAGGTTTTAAGGGCTTTGCGGAAAGCCTGGAGGGTGGTGAGGGTCCGAATCTCCACGGGGAGCTCGTTCCAGAGGGCCGGAGCAGCCACAGAGAAGGCTCTCCTCCGGGTGGTCACCAGTCGGCATTGGCCAGTGGATGGAATTCGGAGGAGGCCTAATCTGTGGGATCTAATCGGTCTGTTGGAGGTAATTGGCAGCAAACATTGTTATGTCATCCTACCTGTGCATGTATATAATATTTTGCTTCTATATTTACACACCTTTATACACAGTTCTCTATATACATTTATATATTGTTTTTTGGCTTAATTAATTTTATTCCTGTTTTGCAGCCATTTGTACCAATTGTTCCAAATTTCATAATATTCCGACTCTTCTTTATCTTTTAATTTCAGTGTTAATTTGTCCATCTCTGCACAATCCAAAGTTTTTTTTTATCAGTAATTCATCCGAGGGGGTATTATTTTGTTTCCAGCATTGGGCAAATGCTATTCTAGCTGTAGTTAGCAGATGTGTTAATATGTACTTAATTTTCTTTGTATATTTCCCTTTGATTATTCCCAGGTCCATGGCATTTTCATTTGTTTAAAATACTTCTACCCCATAAGCTACACCACCAGGGATGTCAAACTCAAATGTCAAATGGAGCCGAGGTGGCGCAGTGGTTAAATGCAGCACTGCAGGTTACTTCAGCTGACTGCAGTTCTGCAGTTCGGCTGTTCAAATCTCACCGGCTCAGGGTTGACTCAGCCTTCCATCCTTCCAAGGTGGGTGAAATGAGGACCCAGACTATGGGGGCAATATGCTGACTCTGTAAACCGCTTAGAGAGGGCTGAAAGCCCTATGAAGCGGTATATAAGTCTAACTGCTATTGCTAACTGCTATAAACTCAATTTCATTGAGGGCCGCATCAGGGTTGTGTTTGACCTCAGCGGCCGGGGTGGCTGTGGCTGGGTTGGGCGTGGCCAGCTTGACGTCACTTCTGTGGTGGCCAATGAAAATGGGTTCCCCAGCTCCATTTTCAGCTGCAATGACCTCTAGCCACCCGCTTCCAGTGAAAATGGAGCTTGGGAGAGGGGGGAGTCCCTGCATTTTCACTGGCACATGGTGGCAGGAGGCCGTCGCAGCTGAAAACGGAGCCTGGGAGGGCTGCGCACAGCCTTCCCGAGCTCCATTTTCACTGGCAGAGGCACCATTGGCCGGTCCTATGCTGTTTCTAGGGTGGTCCCATGGGCCAGATCTAAGCACCCTGTGGGCCAGATTTGACCCATGGGCCTTGAGTTTGACACCCCTGAGCTACACTCTGCTGCAGATATAACATAGAAACATACATGTATATATGTATGTAAGCATTATATTCCATCAGGGTCCCAAAAGTGCTTTTTTCCAAAGGGCAATTGGACTTTCTTGGGTTTTTTCTTTGAAAATGCTTCGCTTCTCATGCAAGAAGCTTGTTCAGTTCTAACGGAATCATTTAGGTGGTGAGAACTGAAAAAGCTTCCTAGATGAGAAGCAAAACATTTTCAAAGAAAAAAACAACCCAAACTCCAGTTGCCTTTTGGAAAAAGCATCTTTGGGACAACCGCGACCTGGATGAGTGAGACTCTCCATAGAAATTTCATCAGTTTGATAATGGTTGCAAACAATGAATCATATATAAAGCCAAAATGTTATGGGTGATGCCAAGATACCATGTTTCTCCGAAAAATAAGACAGGGTCTTATTTTCTTTTGACTCCTGTAATAAGTACTTGGCCTTATTTTTGGGGAGGTCTTATTATTTTTGAGGTTCAGGAGGCCCCTTAACCTCGGCCCACAGCCTGCAGATCAGCTGATCCAGAGAGGGCCAGAAGTTCTGTCTCTGTTTCTGGCACACTCTGGCCAGCCCTAGTGGGCCTGCTGCCCTTTTTGCAACCGCCACTAAGAGAAGCTGTACCGCGTGGATGGCAGGTGCATGTGGGGCATGTTACCCCCCTTTCCCCCCAGGAAATGGTGGGGACCTGCTGCGCATGCACTTAAATATTTTAGGAGAGGACTTATTTTTTGGGGGGGAGGGCTTATTTTAGCGCATGTGCTCAAAAGCCCAATTGTGCTTATTATCCGGGGAGGTCTTATACTAGTGAAGATGTCAGATTGGAGCAAGAGATCAAGTGCACCCAAAGCTGTGACAATCACTTGCTGTCAGCAGCCATCACAGGATTGCTGCCATGGAGATAAATGAACAGAAATCCTGTGGAGCTTTTGATCTGGAGAAGAAGTGAGATATCCACTTAATAAAAACATGATGCCTGTTTCAACCCGTCATCTTAAATTCCCTCAGATTTGGTTCACCCAATCCAGGTCGAACCGGGGGCAACCCACCACTGGTAAAAAGGTTGTTAAGTGAATCCCCATTGAATTTGTTTGTCAGAAGTTCGCAAAACGGGATCCCATGACTGCGGAACACCGCAACCCATCATAAATAGGAATTGGTGGCCACTCCTCTGAATTTTGATCATGTGACCACGGGAATGCTACAACAATCATAGGTGTGAAAAACAGCCATGCCCCTTTTTTTTCAGTGCTGTTGTAACTTTGAACGGTCACGAAATGAACTGTTGTAAGTCAAGGACTACCTGTATCTATAAATGTGAGCTGCAGTATTTGAAAATGTTCTATACCAGGCGTCCCCCACCTGTGGGCCACTATTGGGCCACAGCCAATTCACAAACTGGGCCAGCTGGTACGCACATGTTCTAGCCACACTCACGCGAGCATCACAGGGGCTTCCGGCTCCTCTTGTGTGAGCTTCACAGAGGCTCTTGGCCCCACTTTATGGGAGGGACATGTTCGCGCCCATTCACCTGCCCCTCCCATAAGACCACCCCTCTCTTTCCCCCCTTCCTCCCCCGGTCTGAGCCGCCAAGCCAGAAAGTTTGGGGAATTGTCCTATAGGACCCTAATTTACCTCAGGCTGAGGGTATGGTTCTATTAGAAAATCAGAATTTGTCTTCCGGAGAGTCCTATGTAACACATATTTTTTTTCCAAGTCCGAGCTTTGATAGATCAGAGGCTGACAAGGCTAAAATTAGAAGGATTTCATAAAGCGCTCCCCATCTGTTTTAGCATGAGGATGAATGCGCGCGCTATGGACCATTGGTGCAGAGAGCGTGAACAAAAGACTCTCGTTTGATTTATTCAGCAGAGACAGCATCTCTCTCTCTCTCTCTCTCTCTCTCGCTAGCGTACCTCTCTGATTGAAAGATGAAAGGAAAAGTGGTACTCACCTGCATCTCTTTAATAATTTGTGGGAAACTACCACTTAGTGTGCACAAGGGCTCAGCAAATGCTTTTTCAAAATGATCTCTTCAGAAATATCACAACAGCCATGCCATTTATTTAGGCAAATATGAAATATTAGGCTATCAGCAGCAGACAGTTGCCATTTAGAGGTGCTGAATAAATTTCAAATCAGGTGGAATAAATGGTAAGATAGCCAATCGTGGTAAATGCTGTATTAATTTGTAATACAGTTGACTGTTGTAACACATGACACATGTAACACATAACCGTTCATCTACCCTATGAACATCTAAAGTTACCTTTAGTAGTACTCTGTTTCCCTGAAAATAAGACCTCCCCAGATAATAAGCCCAATCAGGCTGTTGACTGCATGCACTAAAATAAGCCGTCCCCCCCAAATAAGCCCCCCCCCAAATATTGCAACAAACCAGCAGCCATGAGGTGACCACGCTCACCGCCTCCTTGCACCTCAAAAATAATAAGACATCCCCGAAAATAAGTGCTTATTTCGGGGGTCAAAAGAAAATAAGACAGTATTTAGCAAGTAAAAAACACTTATTATATCATTCTCTCTCTTTTTTAATATCCTTGTTTAAGGGATGTGGTGGCTCAGTGGCTAAGACGCTGAGCTTGTTGGTCAGAAAGGTTGGCAGTTTGGTGGTTTGAATCCCTAACGCCAGGTAACAGAGTGAGCTCCCGTTACTTGTCCCAGCTTCTTCCAACCTAGCAGTTTGAAAGCATGTAAAAATGCAAGTAGAAAAATAAGGACCACATTTGGTGGGAAGGTAACAGCGTTCCGTGTGCCTTCGGCTTTTAGTCATGCCAGTCACATGACCATGGAGACGTCTTCGGACAGCGCTGGCTCTTCGGCTTTGAAACAGAGATGAGCACCGCCCCCTAGAGTCAGGAACGATTAGCACATTTGTGTGAGGGGAACTTTTATCCTTGTTTAGTGAAATTAAACAGTCATAAACAAAAAATAATTAATTGTAAAAGGAAAATGAACAACTTAAACAAACAAAACTTGGAAGGATATACCTGTGCCTGTATATGTGGGTATGTCTACATATAGTATCCAGATTAATGAACTTAATATATCACTATGCATTGGTCGGACGACTGAAAAACTGGGTTTGTTTATATCGAAAGACATTATATATTCATTTCATTTATTTAGATGGTTATATGCTGTGATTCTGCCAGAATATAAATCATGTGCAAAGTAGCTAGTGAAAAAAATGTCGTAATATTAATATTAGCAGCAGTTTGGCTGAACAGGACAAGTACAGTTCAAAACAGAAATAGGAAATGAATGCATATATATATAGCACAGAGGACTAACTTGGCACAACTCAAGTGAGATTGAATTGAATTGAATTGAATTTTATTATTTGTATGCCGCCCTTCTCCGGGAAGGACTCAGAGTGGCGAACAATTCAATAGGGGAAAAAGGGGAACATAAAGCGACATACAAACAATTAAAATAAGCAAGAGTCACACAGCCATACATGTCGAGAGGGGAGGGAACTCATCAACCCCAGGCCTGCCGGCAAAGCCAGGTTTTGATGGCTTTTCGGAAGGCCTGGAGAGATGTGAGGGTCCGAATCCCTGCGGGGAGATCATTCCAGAGGGCCGGAGCTGCCACAGAGAAGGCCCTCCCCCGGGTAGTAGCCAGATGGCATTGGCTAGTAGATGGAACCCGGAGGAGGCCAACCCTGTGAGATCTAATGGGTCTGTGGGAGGTAATTGGCAGCAGGTGGTCTCTCAAGTACCCAGGTCCAATACCATGAAGGGCTTTATAAGTTACGACTAGAACCTTGAAATACTGGTATTTCCATCTGATTTGAAATACCTTGAGATACTGGTAGTTGATTACAAACCGAATATATCGGGTACAAACAATCAGGATCATCCTTTAGATCAGCCATCCCCAACCTTTTTGGGCACCAGAGACTGGTTTCGTGGAAGACAATTTTTCCATGGCCCGAAGAGGAGGATGGTTTCACACACAACCTAGATCCTGCATACGCACAGGTGAAGTTTTGCTCAGTTGCATGGACCAGTTTTTAACAGGTCCACGGCCCGAGGCCCTAGCATCGAAGATTTATTCAAACCTATAGAGAAAAATCTAGTCAACTATAGTTCAACTATAATTTGGTGCCAGATCAGGCTCAACAAAACCCCGGAGAGGTTGGGCTTGGACTGCTTGTGGGAACATAATGTTTCCGAGCTGATGCTGTGCTTAACTCCGCCTTCAGCTCTGCTAGTTCTTCTCCTACAGAACATGAGCTGACAGGATGTTATAGCTGCATAGAAGGCAAAGGCAATTTTTGGCTTATCAACGCCACATCACAAGAAATAATAATTTTACTTTATTTTGTGAAGAATGTACCAATTTCTGGGTATTATTTTAAAAAGGATTCAAGCAAATTGAACCTATTCCAGATTGGGCATTAATTAATTTAGATAATGACCATGAAAATGATTGGTTGACTCTAAAATAAGTCTATGAAAAGCTGGAAGAATCTAGGAATGAGAGACTCTCTTTAAATACTTGAAGTCATTTCAGAATAGGCTGTTAGCCTTGTTCTCCATCATCTCAGGGGAGTAGGATATAGAACTGTGATGATGCCAGCCATCGCCTTACCCCAGCTCCAGCATCCGTGTGTGTGTGCCTCCCACAGCTGGTCGTTGGGTCTCTGCTGTGCATGCGGGGGATGCACACGCATGCATGGGAGGGAGGAGTGTATGTATGTGGGGTGCTCACATTGCATTTTGGGGCCTCTCACGGTATCCCCGCACCCAGTTTTGGCTTCCAGGTTGGTGCAGGAGATCTTCCAGGCAGGAAACAGGGCACGGGGTGGGACGTTTTGGGTCTGGAAGGCCTCCTGCACCCACCTGGAAGCCAAGAATGGGTGAGGGGGGATGCACGCGCATATACGGAGGGGCCTTGCATGCACGGGGGGGGGCACTCGCATTGCATTTTGGGGTTGCGCGTACACCAGTGGTGGGTTTCAAAAATTTTTAGAACCTGTTCTGTAGGGGTGGCCTGCTTTGTGGGAGTGGCTTGGTGGTTATGTGACCGGGTGGGAGCGGCTTGATGGTCATGTGACCGGGTGGCCATGGCCAACTTGTAAAATGTGGTGAAACTCACTTAACAACGCTCTTGCTTAGCAACCAAAATGTTGGCTCAGGAACTCTGGCATTTGAAGCACACAAGTCTTAAAGCTGTCAAGTTACAAGACCTTTGCACCACTAACCCTTTAGAAACGCCCCCCCCCCGGGGTATTCAAACTTGACAGCTTTAAGTCTTGTGGACTTCAACTCCTAGAATTCCTCCTCCAGTCATGTTGGCTCAGGAACTCTGGCATTGAAGTGTGCAAGTCTTAAAACTGTCAAGTTAGAAGACCCTTACACCCCTATCCCTTTAGGAAAAAAAAAACCCCAGGGGTGTTCAAACTTGACAGCTTTAAGACTTGTGGACTTCAACTCCCAGAATTCCTCCTTCCCTGCTATTGCCAGGGTGCCACCAGGACAAGCAAGGTTTTGGGAGGGACCTTCCCTCCCCCTCCAGAGAGCCCATGCTGGGAGAGAGGAAGCGGGCTGGTTTGAATGATGGCTAACTGACTGTTTAGTGGCCAGTGTGTTCCTCCTTCACTCGTTCGAGCCGGCGGAGAATGAAAGGAGCTCGTGTAGCCGAGGCAAAGAAGCCTGCCGTTTGCTTCCTTCACACATTTGGGCAGTGAGGCTACTTTCTCGCATGCCTTCAGAGAAAGAAAGAAGGCGTACGAGAAAGCAGCCCCACTGCCCGCACGCGTGAAGGAAGGAAGCGACAATCTCCTTTGCCCTCGGCTACGCGCACCTCCTTTTGTTCTCCGCCTGCCTGAATGAGTGAAAGAGACAGGTGGAGAATGAAAGTAGGTGCATGTAGCCGAGGGCAAAGAACATTGCTGCTTGCAGTACTGCAGGCCACTTCGGCTGACTGTTATCTGCAGTTCAGCGGTTCTAATCTCACTGGCTCAAGGTTGACTCAGCCTTCCATCCTTCCGAGGTGGGTGAAATGAGGTCCCGGATTGTTGTTGGGGGCAATATGCTGACTCTGTAAACCGCTTAGAGAGGGCTGAAAGCCCTATGAAGCGGTATATAAGTCTACTGCTATTGCTATTGCTATTGCTATTACTTCGTGGCAGACAGTGGGAATGGGATATTCTTTTTTTTGCCAGTACGGGGGCCTAGCCTCGACCCCTGCCTTCCTGCCTCCTCCAGCCCAGCCCCGCGGAATCTACCTGCCAACCCACTGTCCTCGGAACACTCTGCTGGATGGCCTCTCCTTTGCATCCTGTTGCCAACTGTAGCCGCGTCTGGGCAGGTGCTGCACCCCCGGAGCGGCCACATGGCAGTGGCGCAAGGGCTTCTGACCATCCCAGGGCCCACCTGGTTTCTTCTGGAGGGGGCAGGCATATGGGCAGTATTCTCCCCCCACCTCTCCGGCTGCCTGCAGCCTCGGAGCCTCAGCTAGGTGGGTGGGGCAAGCATGGGGTGGATGGGCGGAGCGAGCAGTGAGCGGGCAGGCAGGGGGAACGAGCAGAGGGCTGGGCAGGCTAGGGGAGGGAGTGTTCTGGTACGGGGCCTCCAAAAGAAGGGGTACGAGAAGGCACGCTAAATTTCACCAACCGGTACGCTCATATCAGTGTGCACCGGCTGAAACCCATACACACTTTGGGTACCAGCACCAAAAAGGTTAACCATCACTGATATAGAATAATGTATTTAAATTATAGCGGTGCTGCTATATATTTGGGCTGTAAGAATATGGAAGACCGCTAGAGGGTCACAATAAAAAGCTGTCTGTATTTCTTTGCTGCAGAGTAAAAAAAAATTTTTTTTTATCTTATATTAAAAACAATTATACTTAGTCAGAGAAATAGATGACTCCCCTTTACTGGAAGCGTTTGTGTGGGTTGGACAGCCATCTGTCGGGAGATCATTTCATTTGGTGTCCCAATTCTGTTGTAATTCTGTGATATAACATAAGTCATCTTGCAGAGAAGTTTTAAATTTTAAGCATTCATACTCAACCCAGAATAGAGTACAGAACAACATCTGTACAGATGAAAGAAATCTTAACAAAAACAAATGTTATTCACACGGCTAAGAAATGATGACTTGATTTGAATAAATTTGCCCTTAATTACAGGGCTCTTAAAAGCTCTTGGCAGTTGTTTTAATCTTTTAGCAAAGCAATTTATTTCACTGTTAAGCTCCAGATTTGTGCATATAACCAGGATTTTGAAGTTCAAACACCTCCAGTCAAATTGAATATTTCAATGAGTCCCTAAATGAACCGAACCGGCCAAAACCTCAGTATGGTAGGAGACAAAATGTGAAATATTTCTCGAAATTTGATTTTTATATTTCATATTTACACAGCTGTTTATAGGTTTTAAATTTTTTTAAAAAAATCAGTGAATATAGTAAGTGTAAAAGTTTGGCCCTCGGAGAAAATATTTGAGAATGCTTCTTTTGGAAGAAATCACTGAAACATTTTTGGAGGTTAGTTAAATGTTTACATTCTTGCTTTTGGAAATGCCTTTCTTTAGCAGTTAGCAGTTAGACTTATATACCGCTTCATAGGGCTTTCAGCCCTCTCTAAGCGGTTTACAGAGTCAGTCTATTGCCCCTAACAATCTGGGTCCTCATTTCACCCACCTCGGAAGGATGGAAGGCTGAGTCAACCTTGAGCCGGTGAGATTAGAACCGCTGAACTGCAGATAACAGTCAGCTGAAGTGGCCTGCAGTACTGCACCCTAACCACTGCGCCACCTCGGCTCTCCTTTCCTTTCCTTTCCTTTCCTTTCCTTTCCTTTCCTTTCTTTTCTTTTCCTTTCCTTTCCTTTCCTTATAAATTTCCTCTATCTCAGAAATAGTGTTAGGTCTTCTCCCAGGCATTGTATGTTTTATCTGTCCCCGTACATTTTTAATACCATTCCAGTCCTGGGGGCTGTGTAGGGCATTCCAAATACTTTGCCCCTTTTCCTGTAAGAATTTCATGGTTGACTTGAAGGCAGATGAATGATTTTGTTGTTGTTGTTGAACCTGAGACAGATTGAGTTTCTTCAGTGGTTGAGGCTGTACTTGTTGCTAAGGGAATCTGGCTTCTCCATTGAGTTTGCTCGTCATCATCACCTGAGCCCAGGACGCTGCAACCATCATAAATACGAGCCAGTTGCCAAGAATCTGAATTTTGATCACGTGATTGAGGGGATGCTGCAACAGTAAATGTGAAAAACACAATTCCTAGGTCATTTTTCAGTGCTGTCGTAACTTCAAATGGTCACTATATGAACTACCAATCCTGTAAGAGTACCTATACTATAAGAGTTTTAAAAAATGAGGAGGAAGAGAGAGAGAGGAGGAGGAGGACGATGAGGCGAAGAAGAAGAAGAAGAAGAAAAAGAAGGAGGAGGAGGAGGGAGGGAGAGAGGGAAAGAAGGGGGAGGAGGAGAATAAAGAGGGAGGGAGAGAGAAGGAGAAGAAGAAGGAAGGGAGGGGGGAGAGAGAGAGACAGAAGGAGTGTTCAAATCATCCCACTCTTATACATGCTCACCCCACCACCACCGGCGCTATGCCATCCTATTTACCCGTGTTTTCAAGCCATGCACATGTGTGCAAGCCTCATGGACGAGCAAAGCGCATGCACGGCTGGCCGTGCACATGCATCGATGGGGCACACGTTCACATTTGCAAACCGGTAGGGAATATCACCTCTGGGGGTAAGGATAGGTGACCCTTACCCAGGAGTAAGAATATTCCCTTTACGGTTCTTTTGATCCAGATCTAATAATCACTATATCCCACTGATTACTCAACTGTGTGTAGGAAACCCTATTTTCTTTTCTTTTATGTTTTATTTTATGTAACTTCATAATTATTCTCAAGTGTACCCAATGTACCTATATTTTTGCTTGGGGATATTTCCTCACTCCTGGGGTTACATTGCAGTACGACGGCATTCATTGCTCCAGATGCTGGAGAAAGCAGCGTATATAAAGCCTCCTTGTTGCCAGAATTAACATTGTCAGCCCGGCACTTTTCTCTGCTGGAGAACATGGAACCCGCTATCGAATATGTGAATAGCTTTTTGTTTTCCCGACCGGTTAAAACGAGACATCTTGCTGTGGCGAAAGAAGCAACGATTAATATAAATGATTCCTTTTGTCTTTGCCCGTTTAAATTCATGCCCAATCTCTGATTTCTTTTAGCTGCTTTTGTATACACACACACATACATTTAAACACACACAGACACACAGACACACACAATCTTAAAGGGAAACAATTGTGTTATCCAGCAGAGACACATTTCCGGGTGCAACCAGAATAGAGATTCCTTTCTAACCACATGGTTCACCCAAATGTTCCAATGCCATCTGATGGGCATCCATGGAAGGGTGTGTGTGTGTACCAGGAGTGAAATTTGACCGGTTAGGACCGGTTCAGGCGAACTGATAGGGACTATTTGAATTGGTTTGCTAAACCGGTAAAAACCACCCCTGGCTGGCCCTGCCCATTTGCCTGCTCGGTGCTCACCTCTTCCGGCTGCTCGCTCGTCCCTTCCGGCCATTCACCTTGCCCATCCATCACCACCCTATATATGTTGCCTTCACCACACGGCCCAGCTAATCTCCTTGCCCGCTCAGCTAACCAAAGGTAAACAATGCATGCTACCCGCTTGCCCTTCACCTTGGGTTGCTGTCAGTGACATAAAATTGGCCACACCCCCTCAGTCACATGACACCCTCCCCCCCACAAGGCACATCCACCAAGCCACACTTACAGAACAGATAGGAAAAAAATGAATTTCACCACTGGTGTGTGCCACCCCAGTCGGGATATTTCCCCCAATAATCTGGGTCCTCATTTTACCCACCTCGGAAGGATGGAAGCAGTGGTGAAATTCAATTTTTTTTATTACCAGTTCCGTGGGGATGGCTTGGTGGGCGTGGGGTGGCTTGGTGGACCTGGCTTGGTGGGTGTGGTGTGGCTTGGTGGGCGTGGCTTGGTGGGCATGGCAGGGGAAGGATACTGCAAAATCTACATTCCCTCCCCACTCCAGGGGAAGGATCCTGCAAAACTCCATTCCCACCCCACTCTGGGGCCAGCCAGAGGTGGCATTTGCTGGTTCTCTGAACTACTCGAAATTTCCGCTACCAGTTCTCTGAACTACTCAAAATTTCTGCTACCGGTTCTCCAGAACCTGTGAGAACCTGCTGAATTTCACCCCTGGATGGAAGTGTGAGTCAATCGTGAGCCAGTGAGACTCAAACTGTTGCCTCTGGGCAGTGAATTAGCATGCAATACTTCCTTCTAACCACTGTGCCACCAATAGCTCTTCTTGGATTACTTTTTCCAGAGTTAAGCAGAGTCAGTTAATATTTGAACTGTACATACACACATACATACATACATACACACACACATACATACATACATACATACATACATACATACATACATACATAAATATATACATATCTCCCCCCCTCTCTGCGTATGTTTGTGTGTTCCAGCATAACTCTGGAACGCCTTGAGCAATTTCAACCAAACTTCGTACATAGATGACTTACTATCTGGAAACAAATACTGCGGGGGTAAAACACCCCTAAAACCTCTTGGGGGGGTGTTCTGTTAGGATGCAGTCTGTTGTGCCTTAAAATGGATTCTACTGTACTGCCCTAAAATGGTTTCTACTGTGCAGCGCAGTGTAGTTGCCATGGTAATGGCTTCACAGTACTCCACAAGGGGGCTCCCTCTGGTAAGGGGGAAAATCTAACTTTAGAAATTATGTTTGGTCTGGGATTATTTTTGAGGACAAATGTATGGATTAAGCTAAATAAATACTCAGGCAACGCCGGGTTATCAGCTAGTTTTAACAAAAATAAAAGGGGGGGGAAGCTCAGAACATCCACAGAAAAGATAGCAGCAAGCCATTTCCATATATTGCTGCCAATAATATGTATGGATCTGTACAGTCAAGCTAACATCAAGCTCCCATTTTTAGAAGTCATCTTTAAATAATGCATATTTTAAGGAAACATTAATAATCCCACATTCGGGATTTTCAATTAAATTCATACTCCTGGAATATGCATATACAAGAAACAATGGTTGGTTCACCAATTAAAAGTTTTTTGTCCCTTTTTCTTGCACAAAGGGAGGAAAGAGAGATTAAGTAAACATCCAAGCTGTGTTTTATATCCCACCAGAACATCTTTAAAGTGACACGAGAAGATGTAATGCTGACTTTTCTTGTGTTATCAAGGCAATTTACTTTAAAGTGCTATAGCACTTTCTGTCTTTTGCTAATGGGAACTAGCATGGTTATATTTCTGATATGCATTTGCCATCTCTTTTTTAAAAAAATCGTTGTATTCAATGTACCTACGAAGAACTTAGTTTATTTAATTCAGCCATAAAACTTTTCACAGTGTTAACGAGTACATCTGCCCAGTGGTGAGATTCAAATAATTTAACAACCGGTTCTCTGCCGTAATAACTGGCTTGGTGGGCGTGGCCATGGTGGGTGTGGCCAGGAGATGTGACAGGGAGGACTCAGCCTCCTGCAGCTTCCTGGGAGCAAAACCGGTCTGGGGGGAGGGAGGGGAGCACCGCAACCCCCACACTGCCTCCCGAACCCCATTTTGGGCCTAGTAGACCTCCCTGCACTTATCTGGGAGCCAAAATGGGGCATGTGGGGACTCCAGGAAGGGGCGGCGCAGGAAGAGACGGAGCTAGCCAGAAATTTAACAACCCGTTTGCCCGAACTGGCCCGAACCGGCTGAATCCCACCACTGCATCTGCCCCTTAAAAGATAGTTGGAAAATGCCTCTATATTCTCTGTGTTTGTCAATAATGCCCAAAGTGTATTTTCGTGAGTGTTATTTGTTGTGATTGTTGAAAGGATGATATTAAATTAGTAATCCATTTAGGGGCAGGCTGGTTTGTATCTTCCGGCTTTCCAGAGTCATTGCAATTGCTACCAGTTTGTGTTATTGTGGTGTGGAATTCCAGATAAATAAAAACGTTGGCTGGTATTTTATGGGCCTGCGAAGAAATGAGATGCGGATGGCCGTCTGGCCGACCTGCTTGAGGTCTCAGAATGGTAGGCACTTGTTGTTACATTACGGATGCTAACAAGTTGAGGGCTGTTGTCATGTAGCACAAGCGTGCAAGTCAGAGTCCACTTTGTGCTTAATGGTAGACTTGCATCTATCTTTACTCCTCCAGCACTTCTTCCAGGGTTGACTCAAAGCCATTTCAGAGAGAGAGAGAGAGAGAGACAGAGAGAGAGACAGAGAGAGACAGAGAGAGAGACAGAGAGACAGAGACAGAGAGACAGAGAGAGAGAGAGACAGAGAGAGAGAGAGGCAGAGAGAGAGACAGAGAGAGAGAGAGACAGAGAGAGACAGAGAGAGAGAGACAGACAGAGAGAGAGAGACAGAGACAGAGAGAGACAGAGACAGAGACAGAGACAGAGAGACAGGGAGAGAGAGAGAGACAGACAGAGAGGCAGAGAGACAGAGAGAGAGAGAGACAGAGACAGAGAGACAGAGAGAAAGACACAGAGAGAGAGACAGAGAGAGACAGAGAGAGAGACACACAGAGAGAGACAGAGAGACAGAGAGAAAGACACACACACAGAGAGAGAGAGAGAGAGAGAGACAGAGAGAGAGACAGAGAGAGAGAGACAGAGAGAAAGACACACAGAGAGAGACAGAGAGACAGAGAGAGAGAGACAGAGAGAGAGAGAGACAGAGAGACAGAGAGACAGAGAGACAGAGAGAAAGACAGAGAGAGACAGAGAGATAGCGAGGATCTGCCCAGGACAAGCCTTATTATCATGGCAAGTGACTCAGGAGTGCTTCCTGCATGTGTTTTACTACCAGTTCTGTGGGCATAGCTTGGTGGGTGTGGTATGGCTTGGTGGCTGTGGCAGGGAAGGATACTGTAAAATCTCCAATCCCACCCCACTCCAGGGGAAGGTTACTGCAAAATCCCCATTTTCTCCTGATCAGCTGGGACTTGGGAGGCACAGAATAGGTGGGGGTGAGGCCAGCCAGAACCTGCTGAATACCACCTCCGGTTTGTCCCCCGATAGAACAAAAAGCAATCCCTTCCTGCACTCTCCCTTCATCCACTTCCAAAGATACATTATAGTATGTAAGTAAGAGTGGACCAAACTGTTTAGTTCTGTATCCATGCCTTGTGCCTTTTGTGTACCGTATTTGTGTGAAGGTCTTTAGTAGATATGCAGGAAAGATGAGAGAGCTATGACCCATTCCAAGGAGGCGATAAATGTGTTGTGGAAAATTTCAGGTCAGATGGCATTTGGGAAAAAAGCAGAGCAGAGATAGCCAAGAAGACACAACAAAAGCGTCTCAAAACAAGAGAGAGCCACTCCCAAACTTGGCACATTTCACCGTTTCCTCCTCCAGTTCATATGGGAACTAACTCTTGTTTTGAGAAGACTTTGTTGAGATAGCATATGCCCAAATCTTGTTGGAAATGATAAACGTTTATGGGAAAGGATGGAGTTTGGAGTCATCATCTAGAAGAGGGATGGGGTATAATCGTCCCTTTAATGATCTGTGGACTTCGACTCCCAGAATTCCATGCTGGCTCAGGAATTCTGGGAGTCGAAGTCGACAGGTCGTAAAGAGGCCATTATTCCTCACCTCTGATCTAGAACAAGTGTTTTAAGTGGGCTTCAGTATCTTCTGACCTAACCCAGCAGTGGGATTCATTTACCTTCCCTACTGGTTCACAAATTTGAGTGTGTGCTTTGTTCACAGGCACAGTGTCTGCACATGCGCACACATTACGTTGGGGTGGGTGGAGCCTCCCTCAGCCGCCACTACCGGTTCGCCCGAACCGAAGAAAACCGCCTGAATACCACCTCTGACCTAATCTGTGAACTAGATTCTGACTTGATTTGTGTGGTGTAAATGAACCGTTTAATTCAGAAAATGAGCCGCACAAATTGCAAGGCCACATTTCACTGTGTCAATATGGAGTCTCTCATCCAATCATGGTGGGGGGGGGGAGGCATAAAATTCCTCCGTACAATCTTCCAGGTGACAGCCCTTGCAGGCAAATTCAACGCCAGTTCTGGGTGTGCAGTTATCCTGGAGCAATGACGGAGCAATTTGGAATTGCCTTTTTGTGAGTTGAGGATCCTGTTTGAGACTGCCATTGTCAAGGCGCTTGTGCAGAAAACCAGAATAGGTGTGTGTCAGGGGTGGGTTCCTGCCAGTTCTAACCTCTTCTATAGAAGAGGTTCCACAAATTTACAGTACCGCTTAGAACCGGTTCCAGCTCCCTCTCCCCGCCTGTCCGCACATCATCAAGATGAAGAGCGAGAGCAGGAATTCTGGGAGTTGAAGTCCACAAGTCTTAAAGCTTCCAAGTTTGAACACCCCTGGAGTTTTTTCCCTAAAGGGTTAGGGGTGCAAGGGTCTTGTAACTTGACAGCTTTAAGACTTGCGTGCTTCAAATGCCAGAGTTTCTGAGCCAACATTTTGGTTGCTAAGCAAGAGGGTTTTAAGTAAGTTTCACCACATTTTACAAGTTGGCCACACCCACCCAGTCACATGGCTGGCAAGCCACTCCCACCTGGTCATGTGGCCAGCAAACCACTCCCACCCGGTCACATGGCCAGCAAACCACTCCCACAAAGCAGGCTACACCTACAGAAGAGGTTCTAAAAAATTTGAAACCCACCACTGGTGTGTGTGTATTTGTGTGCATGCTAATAGCATTATTTGAGACTGGGAAAAGGAATAATTGGATCAAATAGCATAAGAATTACCATTCCAGACTAGAGCAAGCGAGGGGTGATTGCAGTCACTAACTCTACAGTTTATATTTCTGCCCCACACTTGAGAGTGTGGGTGTAAAAGCAACCATTTTTCCTTACTAATGCCCCATCCGGGTGTGCAAAGATATTGGAAAATAACTACAGGCAGTCCTCGACTTACAACAGTTCATTTAGTGACTGTTCAAAGTTACAAGGGCACTGAAAAAAGTGACTTATGACCATTTTTCACACTTGCAACCATTTCAGTGTCCTGATGGTCACTTGATAAAAATTCAGACACTTGGCAACTGACTCATATTTGTGATAGTAATAGCAATAGCAATAGCAGTTAGACTTATATACCACTTCATAGGGCTTTCAGCCCTCTCTGAGCGGTTTACAGAGTCAGCATATCGCCCCCACAGTCTGGGTCCTCATTTCACCCACCTCGGAAGGATGGAAGGCTGAGTCAACCTTGAGCTGGTGAGATTAGAACCGCTGAACTGCAGATAACAGTCAGCTGAAGTGGCCTGCAGTACTGCACCCTAACCACTGCGCCACCTCAGCTCCTGATGGGGTCAGATAATCCTGTTTTGTGGCCTTGTGACAAACAAAGTCAACGGGGAAACGAGATTCATTTAACAACCGTGTTGCTAACTTAACATCTGCAGTGATTCACTTAGTAACTGTGGCAGAGGTGGTATTCAGCAGGTTCCGACCAGTTCTAGAGAACCAGTAGTGGAAATTTTGAGTAGTTCGGAGAACCGGCAAATGCCACCTCTGGCTGGCCCCGCCCCCATCTATTCTCTGCCTCCCGAGTCCCAGCTGATCAGGAGGGATTGGGGATTTTGCACTATCCTTTCCCTGCCACTCTCACCAAGCCACTCCCACCAAGCCACTCCCACCAAGCCACACCACGTTCCACCACACCCGCCAAGCCACGCCCACAGAACCAATAGTAAAACCTTTTGAATCCCACCACGGAAATGTGGCAAGAAAAGCTGTAAAAATGCAATCATAAAACTCACTTCACAAACTTCTCACTTAGCACCATACATTTTGGGCTCAATTGTGGTCGTAAGTCGAGGACTGTATGTTGGGGAAGGAAGCTGAAGGCAGAAAAAAAGCCAATTTTCTGCCAGTTGGTTGTCTAATTTCAACATCACCACCCCCTTCTCAAGTGATCCGCTAAGCCTCCAGCTGCAATGATATTTTTCTTTTCCATTTGAGAGAAGAAAGAGAAAGGAGATAATGCTGGGAATTTAAAAAAAAAAAAGCAGAAAAAGAGGTGCATTGAAAGAAACAGAGGGCCTGAAAAGGAGGAGGTGGGGCCCCACCCATTTTAGGCTTCCTCTTCCCAACCAAATTTTTCCCAAGGGAAAGTACCTCTTATCAGAAAAATTAAAGCCCAAATCCAGCCTCAAAAATCTAAGGTAGGGATGAGCTCATCCAGCTTTCTTCACCAAGCCCATAATTTGCATATGAACAAAGCTAACAGTGCAAAACAGATGCATCTCTTTCCAATGAATGCCGTTTGGCAGTCTGTTACCCTTCATTAAAATAAAATCTATATATTGTTGCACATAATGCAATTAGTCTCCCCCTGCCATTCTTAGAACCATTTTGTCTTACCCCAAAAGTACCATGTCTGTCCATCCACTTAGAGTTAAACAGTTCCTATTAAAATGCAAGATCACCGCAGATGGGGACTGCAGCCAAGGAATTAAAAGAGGCTTGCTCCTGGGGAGGAAAGCTATGGCAAATCTAGACAGCATATTAATAAGCAGAGACATCATCCTGCCAACAAAAGGGTGTATAGTCAAGGTTATGGTTTTTCCAGTTGCAATGGATGGCTGTGAAGGTTGGACCATAAGAAAGGCTGAGCGCCAAAGAATGGAGGCCTTTGAACTATGGTGCTGGAGAAGACTCCTGCGAGTCCCTTGGACTGCAAGGCCATCAAACCGGTCAGTCCTAGAGGAGATCAACCCTGACTGCTCTTTAGAAGGCCAGATCCTGAAGAGGAAACTCAAAGACTTTGGCCACCTAATGAGAAGGAAGGACTCACTGGAGAAGAACCTCATGCTGGGAACGATTGAGGGCAAAAGAAGAAGAGGACGACAGAGAATGAGTGGCTGGCTGGAGTCACCGAAGCAGTTGGCATGAGCTTAAATGGACTCCAGAGGATGGTAGAGGGCAGGAAGGCCTGGAGGAACGTCGTCCATGGAGCCACAATGGGTCAGACACGACTTAGTAACTAACAGCAACAATTAAAATGCAGTCGTCCCTGTTACTAGTCGGAAAGTATTATTTTGAACGTAAACTAAATATCTTTGCATTTTGTTTTAGTGCAGTTTTTTTGCTCCTGCTGTTTGAAAATGCAGATAGTCCTCAACTTATTACCACAATTGGGCCCGGAATTTAGACTGCTAAGTGAAAGAATTATTAAGTGAGTTTTGTCCCGCTTTACAACTTTTCCTGCCACAGTTGTTCAGCCAGTTCTCTGCCATTGTTAAATCAGTAACACGGTTGTTAAGTGAACCTGGCTTCCCCATTGGTTTTGCATGTCAGAAGGTGACAAAAGATGATCACATGATCCCGGGACACTGAAACCGTCATAAATGTGAGTCAGTGGGCAAGCATTTGAATGTAAATCATGTGACCATGGGGATGTTGAAGTGTGAAAAATTATCAGAAGTCACTTTTTTCAGTGCCATTGAAACTTCGAACGGACACTAAGTCAACTGTTGTAAATTGAGGACTTACCTGTACATAGATCCTGAATTTCAGTGACATAACATGGAATATGAAATAGCATTTAAATTTCACTTTACTATTTTTTTTTAAATCATGCAGAAATTGGAAGCATCTCGTTAAACTAAAATTTTAGTTTGGTTATTGAGCTTCGGTGATCTTGATAACAATAGTGTTAACAATTATGTCAAGAAGCTACGGCTACCAGGTTTTACATGTGACACATAGAGATCAGAGTTGGTATTCAGCAGGTTCTGACCAGTTCTGGAGAACCGGAAGCGGAAATTTTGAGTAGTTCGGAGAATCGGCAAATACCACCTCTGGCTGGCCCTGCCCCTATCTATTCTCTGCCTCCTGAGTCCCAGCTGATCGGGAGGAAATGGGGATTTTGCAGTATCCTTCCCCTGCCACGCCCACCATGCCTTGCCCACCAATCCACATCACCCCACCAAGCCACGCCCACAGAAACGGTAGTAAAAAAAATTGAATCCCACCACTGATAGAAACTTTCTAGCTAACTACTTAAAGCGGTAACAAAGTCACAGAATAATGCAATTGAAAGCTGGTGAGAAATACCGAAATCAATAAGACTGAATTAATATTCTGAGACTAAAACCTACTTGAACATAGCAGGGCTTACTGCTAAGAAGGCAAGTGTGAGTTTCTGCTGCAAATTGTCACTTAAAGAATTGTCTTTCTCTGCTAAATTATAATTCTGTTGCAATTTCTTCATAAACAGCTGGAAACCATTAACGGGTGCTACCCACGGATTGTATGCAAAATTCTGACAGTTAGAAGAAGCCTGAGTGGAAGAATATAAGATTACATTTGACAGCGGTAAGGAATATTTCAACTTTATTTGGAAACACAAACCATGTTTTTTAAAAAAAATAAATCGGAATTAGTTTTGCAGGTGAAAAAACAGTTAGAATTTGTACAGCCAAATCTCGGTTTTCCTTCCATTTCTTTTGAAAGTTCTAACATTACAGGTGGAACACAAAAATAACCCAAGCCATGATTTTGAATTTAAAAAAATCACAGCAAACTTTGTAGATAAACCAACATGGTTTAAAAGAGTGATTTGTGCTGTCCTCAAAATATAGCCCTCCTTTTGTTACGGGTCAGACATTGCAATAATCTAAAATGATAATAATAATAATCTGCCATTCCACAAGCCGTTTCATTAACAGACACATCAACCTACAACCAGCCTACGAATTCCTCAGAATTCGAATCAACCTCAACTGCACAGCCAACCAAAATGGCACCAACCATTAACCAAGTCATGCAACACCCCGCCCCCTCTCCAGCACTTCCACCTCCCAATGACCACCTGATATGACCCTCACCCAGGGATGGGATGAAAAATTTTAACAACCCTGTGCCCTGTTGCTGGATGGGCATGGCCATTGTGGGTGTGGCCTTCTCAGCCTCTTGCACCACAGTGGCGGGAGGATGTTTTCACTCTCCCCAGGCTCCGGAAGTTTTCCTTTAGCCTACGGGAGGGCAAACACGGCATTCCCAGGGCAGAGAAGGCCCTCTGGAGGCCAGAAACAGGCCCGTTTACAGACTACCCAAAATTTCCAGGAGGCCCTCACAGAGCCTTCACATGGGCCCTCCACTTACCTGGCATCCAAAGCGGGCCGCGTGGAGACTCCTGGGAGGGGCGGAGCGGGGCCAGCCAGTTCTTGCAACTGCGTGTTTGGCAAACCAGATGTAAAATTAGCATCCAGTTTGCCTGAACCAATCTGAACCTGCTGAATCCCACCCCTGCCCTCACCTGACATGACCTCCCCATCACAAGAACCATTTCTGACCACACAAAGCCCTTATAAGCAGAAGAAATGACATCCCCTAAATTCCACTGAAGATGTTACCTAGCCTGGTAACGAAATATTCAGAAACAAAGCTCAGGGAACAAACCTCCACCATCATCCTACACCCAAGCTACAGATATTCACCACTATCACTAAAAAAAATCAGCTGGGGAGAGGAAATAAATAAAGGTGGAAGTGGAACCATGTGATTGAAGCTCTACGCCCCCTTTATATGCATAAAAATAGAGCAGGAGTTTAATTGTCAGCACCATCTTCATTCTTTTAAACCTCTCTACTTGTAGATGTTCCTGCAGAGATGGTGATTGTTACATTATTATTTACTACTAGCTGATAATCTGGCATTGCCCAGGAATTTATTTATAGGGGACCAAATGTAATTTCTAATGGTGGATTTCCCCCTTTACCAGAGGGAGCCCCTTGTGGAGTACTGTGAAGCCGTTATCATGGCAACTCCACTGCGCTGGACAGTAGAAGCCATTTTAAGGCACAACAGGCTGTATACTAACAGAACACAATATGAATTGCATGGCATAGCTGATTGTTACACAGTTGATTATCTGAACCTTTTTTTTTACTTTTTAAATCATTTTTTTTACTACCGGTTCGGGAGACCTGATAGTTAAAAAATGCTTAAAACCGTAAAAAAAGTTCAGACAATCAGCTGTGTAACAATCAGCTGTGCCACACAATTTATATTCGCTAGTAAGCAGGTAATCCTGTTTTCTAGCGAATCTAAATCACGCGGGACAGCTGTCCCCACCCCCCTCGCTGTTCTACTTACCTTTTCAGACTCAGAAAAGGCTTCTTAGCGCCCGTGGTGCGCATGCACGCAAAGCCAACCGGTAGCAGGCTGCAGAGCATTTCACCCCTGGCCTCATCCCAGGGATCCGTGGACCACAGGTTGAGAATCAGCGGATTAAGGGTTCCATAATTTCCATTCCATACATCTTAAAGTTGTCAAGTTTGAAAAACACTAGTTAGAAACCTGGCTCTTTACTTTTCTGATCCTGTAGCCACAGTTTTATGGAATGATGGTCAGAAGACAGTCTGAAGGTAAACTATAGGCATTTTCCCATGTTATTTCCATATCTCATAAGGGCTTTTCAATTCAACTGAGGTATGGTGGCACCAGTGGTGGTTTTCAAAAAAATTTCGAACCTACTCTGTGGGTGTGGCCTCCTTTGTGGGAGTTGCTTGATGGCCATGTGACCTGGTGGGAGTGGCTTGCTGGCCATGTGTTTTCTTTCTCTCTCTCTCTCTTTCTCTTTTTCGCTCTCTCTCGTTCCTTCCTTTTGTCTTTCTGTCCCTTTTTCCTTTTTTCTTTCATCTCTCACTTTTTCTTTCTTTTTTCTTTTTTCTTTTTTCTTTTTTCTTTTTTCTTTTTTCTTTTTTCTTTTTTCTTTTTTCTTTTTTCTTTTTTCTTTTTTCTTTTTTCTTTTTTTCTTTTTTTCTTTCTTCCTTTCTTCCTTTCTTTCTCTTTCTCTTACTCTCTCTGTGTGAGTCTCTGTGTGTGTGTGTGTGGTAGGTTTCAAATTTTTTTTGGAACCTCTTCTGTAGGTGTGGCCTGCTTTCTGGTGGCACCTCTTCTTAGTGGTTCGGTAGATTTGACAAACCGGTTCTACTGAACTGGTGCTAACTGGTAGGACCCCACCTCTGGGTGGCACAGCAGTTGGTGCTGCCTGGGAAGATTTCAATGCTTTTATTTCTATTGTCTATACTTTAATTCCTTCACACGACTTCCAATGTAAGAAAGCAGCTTCTCGCATTATTATTTTTTGCAACCCACTAGATAAATACAGCGAAATATTCCTACTGACAAACATGAATTGCTTAGTGGAGGGACCTTTTGTTTTATTTTATTATCTTTTTGTAAGAAGTGAGGGTGGAAGAACTTTATTTATCTTCAAAACTGGGAGTAATTTAGGAGGAAATCCCAATATATGGTACACTCTATGTTTGGGTCAGGTGGAGGGAAAGTGAGTAAGCAGATTAGTGCATGATATTCTTTGCGTAGTCTCCGAGTCTTCGACATTTTTATAGAAGTGATAGCAATTGTGAATTGGTTCCGAATTTCTCTGTTAGGAATTGAGGAATAGAATGCTTATAATATATGTGTATCCAGAGCATTTCCCTCCCCAAACAAGTGGGTAATTTCCTGCTTTTTATTCACTTGAAATATTTTGTGGTTGTAAACCACCAATGCCACTATCGGATGTGCCATTTCAGCATTTAAATAGCCTCTTTATTGTAGTTTTCACTACTTAGTTATATATGGGTTTTATTCTATTTTATAGTATCTCACACATCTGTTATTCTTTTTTTTATCTTAACCCGTTAATAGATTCTGACTTTTTTTTAAAAAAAAAATTGGAGTTGTATTTTTTCCCCCTTTCTGTAGCCCCCTTACATCTTTTATTCTTGAATAATAAACAAATAAAAAGCAGAATGGGGTGAAATTTGAAAAGCTTTCATTTCTTTCTCTGTTAAATCAGTGTTATTCACTGATCTTGGTCTTTTCTTTTGTTCCCTAAATGTGATTTCTCCTTTAACCTTTCCTAATTATCCCTCCTCCAGAGCAGAAAAAGAGAAAGCCAATCATCTGATTTGCAGTTTATTTATTTTCTTGATTAAATGCTAGATTGTCCTCCCCCTGACACCCCCTGACACACACACACACACAAAATCAGGTGATAGGAAACTTGTTCTGTGTGTGTGTATGTGTGTGTGTGAGAGAGAGAGAGACCGGGAGGGAGGGAGAGAGAGAGAGAGACAGAGAGACAGAGAGACACACAGAGAGAGACACAGAGAGAGAGAGAGACAGACACACACACAGAGACACACACACAGAGAGAATTATGCCCTGATCATCTCTGCCAGATGTTCGCTTCTTTGGATGTCAGGATACTAGGGCACATGATGACAGTTCTAATTTTAGTTTTATCACTCCATGCTGGAATGACAAGGATTCTGCCTTGTTTTAATTTGGTTTCATGAATTACCGCTAGCCTTAGGGAGCGATTTTTTGAGGATGAAAATGGGATTTTCCACCTCTGTTACTTCCTTAGCACACCCTAGGGAACAACTGGATTATTGTTAGCCTTGTTAATAGCCTTAGACTATTAGTCTTTCCTTTGGCATCAGCTGAACAGTGACTTTTTCAACTGTTTCCCAGGTTCTGGCCACATAATGCTGCTCAGCAGTCCTTGAAGTGGCAGATTATTATCAGCGTAAAATTTGCTGCTCCTATTGTCCATTTCTGATTTGCCAGAGAGGGATGATACTGGCAAATGCTTCTGGATTTATTTATAATGTACATTGTACAGGTAGTCCTCGACTTGACCATCTCAATCGATCCCAAAATTTCTGTTGCTAAGCGAGACATTTGTTAAGTGAGCTTTGCCTCGTTTTACGACATTCCTTGCCACAGTTGTTCAGTTAGTGACACGGTTGCTAAGTGAATCTGGCTTCCCCATTGACGTTGCTTGTCAGAAGGTCACAAAAGGTAATCCACATGACCCCAGGATGCCGCAACCATCATAAATATAAATTGGTTGCCAAGCATCAGAAGTTTGATCATGTGTCCATGGGGATGCAACAATAGGAAGCGTGAAAAATGTTCATACGTCACTTTTTTTCAGTGCTGTTGTAACTTTGAATGTTCACTAAATGAACTATTGTAAGACAATGTCTACCTGTACATGGACAGGGATTGTTAGATTCCACCATATTAATTTCTTTTCCCATTCATCAGCTGGTGGGAAAACAGCTGGATTGGCAAATTTAGTCACCTGTCTCACTCTGACTATTCTGCTATTTGTTGATACTAGCTGATAGTTAGGTTCCTTTTGGGCAAGGATTTAGGACTTCTGTCCCAGAAGACCCACATCCATCAGGAACAGGAGCTCAGCAAGGCTTAGCAAACAGTCTTTCAGAGGAATGTTTATCCACACGCACCTTATCTCATTTGAGCGCTGCCAGATAATTAGTTTGAGCCAAGGTGGCGCAGTGGTTAAATGCAGCACTGCAGGCTACTGCTAGATCAGCAGGTCAGCGGTTCAAATCTCACCGGCTCAGGGTTGACTCAGCCTTCCATCCTTCCGAGGTGGGTAAAATGAGGACCCAGATTGTTGGGGGCAATATGCTGACTCTCTGTAAACCGCTTAGAGAGGCCTGAAAGGCCTATGAAGCGGTATATAAGTCTACTGCTATTGCTATATTGCTATTGCTATTGTTTCCAAACACAGGGCAAAGCAAAACCTGGCACAGAGTCTAGCAATAGCAATAGCAGTTAGACTTATATACCGCTTCATAGGGCTTTCAGCCCTCTCTAAGCGGTTTACAGAGTCAGCATATCGCCCCCACAATCTGGGTCCTCATTTTACCCACCTTGGAAGGATGGAAGGCTGAGTCAACCTTGAGCCGGTGAGCTTAGAAACCGCTGAACTGCAGATAACAGTCAGCTGAAGTGGCCTGCAGTACTGCACCCTAACCACTGCGCCACCTCGGCTCTTATAACCTCTTATAATCACAAACAGAACTTTCCACTCTTGAACCGACCGAATGAACGAATTGTTTCTTGCAAAAGCCCACTCCCCATTCGTTCCTCTTTTGTTTCCTATGGGAGAGGCCAATCACCTCCAAGGTGTGGCTTTCCTCCTAAGTCGACCCTGCTTTCTTAGTTGTTCTTGTCTTCTGGCAGCTCTGAGCATGCACACACTGGGAACAGGCTCCAGCTGTTCCTCTGCCTCACTGCTGTCTAACTCCCTCTCTGCCTCTGACGCAGAGCCCTCGTCTGAGCCTTCCCCAGCCTCCAGGACTGGCCCGTGTTCCTCCCCAACCTCCTCACTATCCGACTCTGCTGCCAGTTCTGCTGGCTGCTGGCGGGCTACAACACTTGTAATGGGTATAAGAGGAACACTCGGCTTGAAATAATTAAACTCTCCTGATATTCTAAAGCAAGTTAATCCCAAAAGACGGAGCCCAAGGGGTGAAGGGAAGGGACAGTCCTGCAGAAGTCTAAATGAAAGTTGCCAGACTGATCTTATCTTCTAAGGGTTATCTCACTATGTGGGTTAAAAAATGTTTGTAGAATGGTTTATGAACTCTGAGTTAGATTTTTAAAAAGTCCTATAAGTAGCTTTGAGTCTGTCATTTGGACTAAATGATGCATAGATGCGATTCACGCCGTTATTAAACAAACCATGCAATCCAACCACGATAAAAGTTGATTTCTGTGATTTAATCTATGTGACTCTGTTGTGTTGTACGTTTTGTTCCAGTAACATTTAGCAAACAATGGCTACAGATGAAAGAGGTATAGAACGCAAAGTTCAGTCCAAAGGACTAGGTAGCAATGCTCCAGGTACTGGAAAAAATAATAATAATATTATCAAAATCCGACAAGAATGACAAAACGTGTGGTTTGAGATAAGATTAAAGAGACAGAATTTGTTCTTGGATTTGAAAGTGGCTAAATAGCAATGTTATTGTTATCAGACTCATTATTCTTAACTACTGTATACATTGGAAACAATTTTAGGACCTAATAGAGAGATTAATTAAAATGAATAGATACTATAAAAATCTGAGCGTCATAATCTGCAACTAGTGGTTGCATTGTACAGGTATTAGCAATAGCAATAGCAGCTAGACTTATATACCGCTTCATAGGGCTTTCAGCCCTCTCTAAGCGGTTTACAGAGTCAGCATATCGCCCCCCACAGTCTGGGTCCTCATTTCACCCACCTCGGAAGGATGGAAGGCTGAGTCAACCTTGAGCCGGTGAGATTTGAACCGCCGAACTGCAGATAGCAGTCGGCTGAAGTGGCCTGCAGTACTGCACTCTAACCACTGTGCCACCTCGGCTCTATATTCTTCTATTTACGACCATAATTGAGCCCAAAATTTCCGTTCTAAAGTTGTAAAATGGGGCAAAACCCACTTAACAAATTTCTCACTTAGCAATGTAAATTTTGGACTCAATTGTGGCCAGAATTGGACGACTATCTGTATTTGGATGGAAAATCACTACTAGAGCTGTGATGTAGATCTGAACATTGGCTCTGTTATTGCTATAGGATTTATATTCCTTCCTGCACCATTCGGTCAGAACTGAATAAGCTTCTTGGATGAGAAGCAAAACATCTTCAAGGAAAAACAAAGTCCAGCTGCCTTTTGAAAAAAAGAACTTTTGGGACTCCCAAGTAAGAAATGCCTGCCTGAAACTCGAATGAATAAAGCTAATCATAGATGACATGGTTTGATAGAAGGAACCCAAAGTGCCCCCTGCCTTAATGGATCTTTCTGGACCGGTAGAAATCATTAGATATAGTTGCACTTGGAATTGAATCTAGCAGCAAAAATATTAATATTTAACCATCTCTGATATTGCATTTGTGCATCCTGCCTTCACTTTCCCATGCATCTATTAATTGCTCTCTGAAATTTTCAGTCAGTGGGTATAGCCAGTTTTAATCACCATTGTGACAATTCTGTCTCTTTATCTCTGCAAGTGATGTGTGTTTTGTTTGTGTGTGCTGTTGCTGTGTTCATTGCTGGAGGATTCTGACCTGCAATTATGCACGTGAAGAGCATAATTTCATGATGTGCTGAAGTGTGACTTCCCTAGATTCTGTGCTTTCTTCCTCCATGTTTTTCCAAGGGCATGCTTTCAATTTGGAGTTTTAGCTGACTGCATGAGGCTTTTGGCAAATGCTTTAATCATGGAAAGCAACATATGGAATTTGTGATAATGAAAAAAAAACCTATATAATAGAGGAGCATTAAAGGATCTATATAACAAAGCCACAGTGCCAAATCTTGTATTAAAATATCAATAGTAACAGCTCTAAAATGCAAAGATGGGCACTAAGAGATAATAGCAGTTCCCTTCATCAATAAACACCTTCAAATCGCTGCAAAATAGAACTGCAGAGCCACATTCAAGGAAGGTTGACAATGGCAGAAACCAAGGCCATATCTTTGTCACATTTTTGGCAAAAGTAGAGAAATTATTATGTTTTTCTAATCTTCTGAGATGCCCCTTTGTGTTCTGACCTAGGCTTCCCCAAAAAGCATGAAGCAGATGCCTGGTCCTGACAAAACCCCTTTTATTAAACAAATGTGAATTCCTCTCATTCACATTCAGCAAAGGCCTGGTAAACAGTCTTTCAAAGGTGAATTTATGACCACAGACCTTATCTAGCTTGGAAAGCTGCCATGTCAATATTTTCCAAATGCAGTGCTGTGCAAGGAAAGACTTGGCACAGAGTCTCTGCGATTAACGGACAGATCTTCACACTCCTGGAACAAAGGAACGAATGAACGAATTGTTTCCTGCAAAAGCCCACTCCCCTTTCGCTCCTCTTTTATTTCCTATTGGGAGGGGCCATTCACAGTCCACCTGGGGCTTTACTTCCAAGTCGTCCCTGATTTCTGAGTTGTTCTTTTCTTCTGGCAGCTCTGTGCATGCGCACACTGGGAACAGGCTCCAGCTGTTCCTCTGCCTCACTGCTGTCTAGCTCCAAAGGCAGCTGAGAACTGCCAGATGGCCTTGGCCCCATCTCTGCCTCCGATGCAGAGTCCTCGTCTGAGCCTTTGCCAGCCTCCAGGACTGGCCCATGTTCCTCCCCAACCTCCTCACTGTCCGACTCTGCTGCCAGCTCCGCTGGCCACTGGCAGGTCACAACCCTTTGTCTGATTTGCTTTCTGTGTCTTGGTGGCTGACAATGTTGTCAGAACTCTAGTCAAAATAATAAAAAGAGAAAATAACCATTTAAATGACCACATAGTAATATGTTTTAGTCTACAGGTTCTGCTTCCTTCCCAAGCCCTAATTAGATTTCACCATGTTTAATGTTTTAAAGTCAGCCGGAGGACCCTTAACAATAAGCAGAAGAACTTAGTAGCTGTTTTATTGTAGAATTCTGAAGATGGAAGTCATCAGAATAATGTCACCCAGCCCTCCACGAGCAAGGATATCCAAAGCGTCAAAAATATTCAAGATGGTGGCTGCAATCATGCAACTGAAGTCCCTTTTTAATGTGTATACTGGATGCACGGAAAATGGGATGGGGTTTTTGTTGTGAAGTTTGGCTGCCCTCTTGGTTTTTTTCTAAAATCTTCCTAATGGACATGGTAGATGATCTCATGGATGGGCACATGTCATGGGGTTCGAACTCATGATCCTTGTAGTCTCTTCCAACTCTTACTACTCTGGCGATGGCTCTGATTATAGAGTTAGTGCTCTCCTAGCACTGGCGATGTATTCATGCTTCCATATGCTTTGCCACCCTATGTAAAATGCCTCTCCATCTAAAAAGCTGTTGTTATTTAGCAGTGATCATTCTGGGCTACACAAACCAGTGGATTGATTGAAATGTCCTGTCAGCCTCTGTTTTACTGCTTGCTTTTCGGCTGCCATTGAAACGGGGAGGGAGGGCATGGTATTTGGGTGAGGGAAATAATCCGTACAGGAGGACTTTTACTTGGGAGTAGTTCTCACCATTCGTTTGCGTATGTGGAAGGAGGGGAGTTTCCCGCCAAGGCCAACTGTCCGGCATACCAACCTGATGATGTTTTTTGAAGATGTCTCCCACCTGACAGCTGTGGTGATATACGATTGGACTATGGACTGGGATACCAAGGGGAGGGGAATGAATCATGTATTGATATCTAATGCTTTCGCGCCTTTTGCTCAGATCCAGCTTTGCTTAGCTTCTTATTACTTATGATCAGTAAAAGTACTTTTAATTCTGCAAGATGGAGTTGAGTGGTTTCTTTCTTGGTTATTGAGTGAAGGAGCCTTGACACGTCCCTTGTTTTATATGTTAGCACCTAAAATGCCTAAGGCAAGCCATACTTGAGACATCTAGAACAAAAGAACACAACTTTTGCCCAGGGTCACACTCCCACAAAGTTTTAAGTGTGCCTTACGGAGCTCCACCAAATCATGCCGAATTATAATTTTTAACATGAGAGAAGGGGGTAAATGATTAAATGCCTGCTGAGTTCCCCTGTTAGTTCAGAGCACGCATTAATTTTGTGAGGATTATTGTTTAATTCAGTGGTGCCTCCTGTCCCCTGATATCTTAGTTCAGTGTAACTTTGGGAGTGACCATCCCCGAGAGAGATCTCAAGATTCTTTTGGTCTTGTTGGCTTCTGCTTCGGAAGACAGAGCTCAAAATGTAAGCTAAGTAGGATATGGATTCATTTACCAGCAGAAAACCAGACCGATGCTACATGACTAATATGAATTATGAATAACACTATCTGGAGAACTGAACGCTGCATTTACATAACATTCTGGGGCTTTACATAACATTCTGGCTATCGTCTGTCATGCCTAGGTCAATAGTGCTGTATATATACCTTAATTGGAAGATTTGGATTGTTTCTGTAGCTGTAATAAAAAAAGGGAAACTGGTATTTTTCTCTTTTTCAAACAATACATAAAGATTGGAGGAGGAATATAGCTCTCTTCCTAGGCCATGATGTTCCATGATAAGACCAGGCTTGGCGTGCTAAAAGTGTTTAGTATGAACATCTGCACAACAGTTCAATTTTCATTATTGCTGTATTGTTAGTAACCTCCTTTTTTTCAAAGGAAGCTAACTGGAACGTACTAAAAAGTAAAGCAATATTAAACCCAACCAACATAACAATGTAGAAACTCATAAAACTGCTACATTTACTCTAAAATTATGTCACTTTAGTGTCATGTGTAGAGAGAGAGGAATATCGAATTACACCACCATAGTCACGACTGGCTCAAAGTTGAAACAAAATGTTTAAAGCAGTGCAACCTGGCTACCTCAAAACCTATGGTACAGTGGTGGGATTCACATTTTTTTTACTACCGGTTCTGTGACCATGGCTTGGTGGGCATAGTGTGGCTTGGTGGGCATGGCTTGGTGGGTGTGGCAGGAGAAGGATACTGTACAATCTCCATTCCCTCCCCACTCCAGGAGAAGGTTACTGCAAAATCCTCATTTCCTCCTGATCCGCTGGGACTCGGGAGGCAGAGAATAGATGGGGCGGGGCCAGCCAGAGGTGGTATTTGCCGGTTCTCCGAACTACTCAAAATTTCTGCTACCAGTTCTTCAGAACTGGTCAGAACCTGCTGAATACCACGTCTGCTATGGTAGCATGATCGGTTCATGGATGTTTGTAGATACTGTCAAATCAGGCTCCAAGCCAAATTGTTCCCAATGGAAAATGTGTCTAGCATGTAAGTGTGCTTTTATAGTTGTATTTATTTTGTCCATTCTGTTATGTTTTATGGCAATGTTTTAAATTGTGGATTGGGTGTTGTAAGCTGCTCAGATGTTCATGGAGTTTCTCAATCATCCATGGTTGTCCCAAAGAAGCTTTTTCAAAGGGCAACTGGACTTCCTTCATTTTCAAGCAAAAACAATGTCTTTCAGGGAAAAAGTTCAGTTGCCTTTTGAAAAAGCCAGAGATTGTATACAGCCGGTTCTCTCTGGTTCGGGTTAGCTGGTAGCGACTGTAGCGGGAGGCTCCGTACACCCGCCCCAACGTAATGCGTGAGCACTGCACATGCTCAGAAGGCGGTGTGCACGCGCAGATGTGGCACGTGCGAGTGAAGCGAGGGGGGCGCGCACGCTCATATTTGCGAACCGGTAATGAACGTAAGTGAATCCCACTGCTGGAAAAAAGCATCTTTAGGATAAGCTTCACAAAGTCTGTTGCAGTAGAATAGCTGTAGCGAATCTAAATGAGGATGTTGATGGGTGATGATGATGATGTAATCCTTAATTTTCCTTGAGTTTCCTAATATTATAAAAGCAGCAGGAAGGTGAAAAAGAGATTGCAAGGAGGAGAAAGTGAGATCGTGTTTGAAGAGCAGCCAGCTTTGAAAATCCAGATGGTGTTCTTTGTATAGGCAGCACTATTCTTCATAGGACTGCAGAGAATCTTTATGCTTTTTTTTTATTCTATCCAAATAAGGGTGGTGGTCTTTTCCCCCCCGCCCTTTTGCTAAATTTGTTGAATTTCTCTGGCTAGCATTTATCTTCACTAATATGTACCTCTGAAACTTTTGGTACGATCTCTTTAGAAACTGTTGGAGGAAACGTCCTTCTGGGTTCAGTTCCAAGTGCGGAAAAAGACACTGGATTCATGGAGGTTGCTTGGAAATATAGTTTAATGGTGGACAGGATCACATGGCTTGAGATGCTAGGGAAACAAAAGGGAAGAGATCATGAGAATGCCCTCTCTGGGCTTTTGAATTTGAGCTTTTATTCTGATTGGTTGTCAGACTCCCAAGGGGCCATGCAGAGCCAACTCTGTAGGCTGTCCTGAGTCCCAAGCTTGGTTGACTTTTGCTGGGTAATGATGTAATGAAAAGGCTTTGGGCAATTCCTACTATGGATCTGCCTGAAGGAAGTCTTTGTTATGTAAAATAGACTGCCCAGGCCTTAATGGCCCATTGACAAAGGGGTGTGTGTGAGTCTCTGCATCCCTTTTAGGGGAAATATTCCGTCCTTTTAATATTTCCTAAAATATCTCATTTTTCTAGGAGAGGGGTGGATACTTACTTCCTACAATTCTCATGGAATGTGGGTCTGTTGAGCAGGTATGTTGAATGAAGATCGGCGTCCTACAAAGCTGTAAATTCAGATTTCCTTTGTGCTCCTTGGTGCCCTTAACTAGGCCTACCAGATTGAGGGAGCAAAAATCTGAACACTAGATGGCAGCATCTTGAACACTAACATACTGCTGCCATCTAGTGATTGATTTGGGTTTTGCATACATACCCAACTTTGGCCGGAAGGTTTCTATTTTGTTCTAATAAAACAAGAGTGAAAAATAACAGATATCAATGCCAGAAGTGGTTATAAGACCCAAAGGTCGCTAATCGCTTTTAAATCTAAATTTAGAGATTAAAAGCCTAGATCACACGTAAGCATTAAACCAAATGGGGGTCTGCTTGTTTTTTGACTTAGTATCATGTGTGCAAATCAGTGTAGTTACTGACTGAGGCCAGCTAGTATGTGCAGAATATGGATTGTCAACACACCATGGCTTGAATGTTTCTATTTTAATTAATTCTAAGCCATTTTGGATCAGAAGCCATTTCTCATTTTATTTTTCCCCTCCCCACATTTCTAAACTGCTCTCCTCTTCAAAGACCTTCAGTATAGATCACATTTAAGATGATTCTGATGGTTTCATGAGCCAAGGTGGCGCAGTGGTTAAATGCAGCACTGCAGGCTACTGCTAGATCAGCAGTTCAGCGGTTCAAATCTCACCGGCTCAGGGTTGACTCAGCCTTCCATCCTTCCGAGGTGGGTAAAATGAGGACCCAGATTGTTGGGGGCAATATGCTGACTCTCTGTAAACCGCTTAGAGAGGGCTGAAAGCCCTATGAAGCGGTATATAAGTCTACTGCTATTGCTATTACTGCTATATTCATGGAGAAACCACCTATAGACATAATGGTAGGAACTGGTTCACCGACAAATGCGTGATAGACATATGCGTGCCGACAAAACTGTGACGGACAAATGAGCGCCGTCAAAATCGCTAATTGATTTTCGACAAAAGCGCGCCGACAAATGCGTGACGACAAAATCGCGTCATCAATAAACTAACAGTAATTTTTTCGATTTTATTTAACCCTAACCTTAACCTTAACCCTAACCCTAACCCTAACCCTAACAGTATTTTTTTCTATTTTATTGTGCTTGTCATCGCGCTTTTGTCGTAGCGAATTTGTTGTCGCGATTTTGACGTCACATTTTAATCGGCGCTATTTTGTCGGCGCGCATATGTCTATCGCGCAATTGTCAGGTCATGGTAGGTACCGTGTTAGAGGCTCCCGAGGGAGGGTCACAAGTTCCCCTTCCCCGCCTTTACGTTTTTGCATATGTTAATAACCAATGATTGCAAATTAATTAGCATCAACTGATGCTTCTGTAAGCCGCCATATAACATATAAAAAAGCAACTGAAACTGGTTTTCTTTTTCAGCAAAGAAGGTAAGCATGATGAATCAGTGTTTGTTAGATTAATGAATTAAAAAGGGGCATACAAGTTATAATCAAAGATGTGATAATGAACAATGGTTCATTTTTTTTAAACTAGCTAGATATCTCAACTAAGAAGTCCCAAATTAAGAAGAGGCCTAACCTTGGCAACCTTTCAACAGTTGTTGCCAAGTGGAAATTATGAGTGTCTTATTTGAACAAAGACTTTGCCCATTGGTGAATCTGTTCCTGAAGCACCCATTCTTGTCCTGTTATTTTGCTATACTAGCCAGTTAAGGCTAATATCTCCCATCTATTCAAATTTTTATGCCACCCAGATCCATTTTATTTACAGTTGCTGTCATTTGATCGATGTGATCTGACTTCTCCGAACATAGCTGGGGTTTGCTTTATCATTTGTAAAATGCATCACAAGTGAATCATACCAACTTTTATACTTATTGGTTTTTAATTTATTTACTTTGGTCTTACATTTTGTTTTCTCTGGTTTTTGAGCTGGTCTCTGACTGTAAATAAAATCTTACCTTTGGAAAGCTGTTAGATCTTTGAATGGCCATATGACTTCAGAGGTACAAGATGCATATTTGTTTGGAATTATAATTTAAGCTTGCCAAGGCTGCCCAACACGATCGACTCTGGATGGCATATAAATGTAAAAACAGCAAACCAACTGAGTACAGTAAAAAGTCAAACAAAAGAGAGTTGTAACAGGGGGAAGTGTGCTGGAGATGTGTGTTATGTGTACACTGGCTGGAAATAGCCTGACCATCCTCATCAAAATTCAGAGAACACTTTGTCTAGACTTTTGTGCGCTGTGCTGTGTCTAGAGTAGCTAACAAACTGCAATTAATACCAAACACAGGTGCATGACTGCTAACTGAGGCTGAGGCTATGGAGTATATTTATGCCACTGGCTACTGGGCTGTTTCTCAGTAAATTCAACATGCTTGATTGTGATCTAGGAAGCTCTGCGTGGCTTGGGACCAGGTTAACCATCTGCTCCTACATTAACAGGCCAGTCAGAATTGGGCTCATTGCTTATTTCTTTTTTCCTAGAAGAAAAAAATAATAATTAGTGATGTTGGTGAGGAGACAGAAACCATGAAAGAGAGAGAAGGGGTTTAAATGCGGGATAAATAGGACTCAAAAAAAGATCTCATAAGGAGCACTACTCCAAGTGCTTCAACACCAGAGGTGGGTTGCCAATTTTTTTACTACCAGTTTGGGCCCGCACGACACTTCTGCACATGTGCAGAAGCGTCCGGGGCAGAGGTGGGTTCCTACCAGTTCGCACCTATTCGGTAGAACCGGTTCGTCAAATCTACCGAACCGGTTAGAAGAGGTTCCACCCGTGGACCCAGAAAGCAGGCCACACCTATAGAAGAGGTTCCAAAAATTTTTTAAACCCCACCACTGGTCCTTGAATATGATTACTCTACACTATCATGCTCATATTTATAAAACTCAGTGCCTCTGTGAAAGGTAAGGATGACTACTGCGCTTGTGATGCAATCAGAACATTGTGTGTGTTGAAGTTGTTTTAACACAAACCAAAGATGCCTTTTAAAAAACAAGTTTACATCATATTCTTATGCATGCCAGTGCTGTGTATGAGGTAATTTAAGGTGGTTCTGACAAGTGTCGTCGGCATCTTCATATCCGGTCACATGGGCAGCAAGCCACTCCCATCCGGTCACATGGGTGGCAAGCCACTCCCACAAAGGAGATCACACCCACAGAGTAGGTTCGAACAATTTTTGAAACCTACCACTGGTCCGGGGGGAGCCTCCCGCCGCTGCTACTACCGGTTCGGTCGATCCGGGCCGAACTGGGAGCAACCCACCTCTGTTCAACACCCTCTAAAAGGATGCAGATTACCAAGGAATAGAAATCCTTCCATTCCCACTATCCTGTCAGAGCTGAAGAAGCTTCTTGGATGAGAAGTGCAACATCTTCAAAAGAAAAAAACAAGGAAATCCAGTTGCCTCCAGAAAAATGCAAATTTGGGACAACCATTACCTGGATGACTGAGAATCTCTACAGAATTCCGTAAGAGCTATAAAAGCTTTATGAGGACCTTGATAATTATATTTATATAATGATCTTGATGATCGATTAAGACCAGTAGTGGGTTTCAAAAATTGTTCGAACCTACTCTGTGGGTGTGGCCTCCTTTGTGGGAGTGGCTTGCTGCCCATGTGACTGGATGGGAGTGGCTTGCCGCCCATGTGACCGGATATGAAGATGCCGACGACACTTGTCAGAACCACCTTAAATTACCTCACACACAGCACTGGCATGCATAAGAATATGAGGTAAACTTTTTTTTTTTAAGGCATCTTTGGTTTGCGTTAAAACAACTTCAACACACGCAATGTTCTGATTGCACCACAAACGCAGTAGTCATCCTTACCTTTCACAGAGGCACTGAGTTTTATAAATGTGAGCATGATAGTGTAGAATAATCATATCCAAGGACCAGTGGTGGGTTTCAAAAAATTTTGGAACCTCTTCTGTAGGTGTGGCCTGCTTTCCGGGTCCACTGGTGGAACCTCTTCTAACCGGTTCGGTAGATTTGACGAACCGGTTCTACCGAATAGGTGCGAACTGGTAGGAACCCACCTCTGATTAAGACACTAGGACACTCCCCGGATGCAGATATTTGTGGCTTCAAGGAGCACTGGATGGAGATGGGAAGGCAAATTGGTCATCGATTCAAGTATCCAACATCTGGAGAATTGTATTGGTTGGTTACTTAACTGTGGGCAAGTATGCTTGCGAATCAAACCTTTGGCTCTGTTGAGTGGAACCATTTCCTAATTTTTAACCTGAGAGGATAGGGTCCCTGAGATCTGCCCCACAACCAGGTGTTCTATGCATGCCTGGGATTTTCTGCGCGGGCTCTACAAAAGCTGCATTTAGTAACTGAAAAATCAAAGGGCTTTGTTCTTGTACACTTGGAAAAGTGTACAAGAAGATCCAGGAAACCAGCTGGCCAATTTTTTTTTTTAAAAAGCATTAGGAAAATAAGTGGTGATGCGGAGAGAGAGAGAACATATGGAAGATTTTTCATCTCTAGTTCACTCTTGCAAAGCTTCCACTGAAGGTGATCAGAGTAAGAAAACATTATGCAGAAAATGGCTTAAATGCTCAAAAGTGATTGATAGCCAGGAAATTCATTCTCATTCTCATTCTCATTCTCATTCTTTCTCTCTCTCTTCCTCCCTCCCTCCCTCCCTCCCTCCCTCTCTCTCTCTCTGAGAGAGAGAGAGAGAGAGAGAGAGAGAGAGAGAGAGAGAGAGAGAGAGAGAGAGAGAGAGAGAGAGAGAGAGAGAGAACTTAATAGCAAAGGGGACAGAATATCTTAATTCCCCTTTTCTGTTTTAAACAGTAGCTACCCTTTTGGCTTGTCAAAGAGCAGGGTACTTGAAATACATTTTGGGAACATGAGTCACTGTAGGAAAAACAAAAGGTTTGAGGAAACACAAAATTTCCACTAAAATGGCAGCTCTTTCCTGTGCATTCTCTTCCCCTCAAAGACACCCACAACATTTCGACATTTCATGCCTTGCTTGTATAAGACGGAATATATTTTCTGCCTCTGCTCTAAGGTGCTGATGGAAACTTTGGAAACATGATGGTGAAACTAGGTATTGTCCTTTGGCACCAAGCTATTGTGGCTTCTGATTTTCTATAGTTTGGGGAATAAATCAGCATGACCATGTTTACATATAATGGTCACCCATCGTGGCACGACAAAACCGCGCTCGACTAAAGCGCGCCCGATTAAACCGCGTCGCTGACGTCGACAACAGCGAGCGCAGAGAAAGAAGGGCGCTTTAAATAGCGCTTTGAAAGCAAGCCGATTCAAGTTAAGGTAAGGGTTAGGTTTAGGGTTAGGTTTAGGGTTAGGTTAAGGGTTAGGTTTAGGGTTAGGTTAAGGGTTAGGATTAGGTTTAGGATTAGGTTTAGGGTTAGGTTTAGGGTTAGGTTTAGGGTTAGGTTAAGGGTTAGGTTTAGGGTTAGGTTTAGGATTAGGTTTAGTGGGGTTAGGTTTAGGTTTAGGGGTTAATTTTAGGTTTAGCATTTACAGCGTGCTTCTGTCTCCGCACTGTTGTCGCCCTGTGATGACGTCAGCTACGCGGTTTCGTCGAGCGCCCTTTAGTCAAACGCGGTTTTGTGGTGGAACCGTCACCCATGAACTGGTTTTACAGAGTGACTTGGCTCCTTCACTGAAAAAACAACAACCAACAAATCACATTAGGCCTTATACAAACTGTGAACCTCTCTACAGTAATACAAGTGTTGAAGGAAACTCTGGGTGCCATTTTCAGCAGCCGGCTTGTTTTGGGGTTTTTTTTTTTTTTAGCAAAACAGACACATGTTTTTCAGTCTGAGTTAGAGAATGAGGCTTAGAAAAGGTAAAACTGGTCAAAGGGTAATTTCGAAACCCCCAAAGGGGTGAAAAGGGGATGAGGCTTTGATCATCTAGATCAGGATGGGGAACGGTGGCCCTTACTAGTTCATAATTTGGCTGTCAGCGTTCCAAGTATCATGTAGAATTAAATCAGAGTCCAAGGCAAAACAATCCTTAAAGTTCCAATTTAATAAAGCAGACATCCTAGCACATTGCTGTGTAATCTCAATTCTGGAAATTACATCAGAATTCCACCCAGTTAAAAAGTTCATGATCTTGTCCCCACACCCACAATCCATCACATGGTCCAATCTTCTTCTTTCACGCTGGTGTCTCCACCCAGCTGCTTCCGGTCAGGTGTAAAAGTGCGGAGACAAAAGATGACCTTGGCTTCTAGAAAAGAATGACAACAATACATTCCACAATCCTACTCCTGTCTATTCCCCCCTCCCATCAACTATACTAAAGAAACAGCATAATGAAATAAGAGAAAGTGTGGCAGGCCAAAATTCTAAAAGGAATATAATTGCAGGCTTGACACTGGTGTTGCACGGGTATTTATTTATAGGGGGAAAATATCCGGACCAAACGTAATTTCTAATGGTGGATTTTCCCACTTATCAGAGGGAGTCCCCTTGTGGAGTATTGAGAAGCTGTTACCATGGCAACTTTTACTGCGCTATACAGTAGAAGCCATTTTAAGGCACAATAGGCTGTATCTTAACAGAATACACATCCCGGGCGGGTGTTAGGGGTGTCTTATCCCCACATTATTTTTTCCCCCGAAGAGAAAGTCATCTGTGTACCAAGTTTGGTTGAAATTGCTTGAGGCATTCCAGAACACACACACACACACACACACACACACACACACACACACACACACACAAAGGGACAGAGAGACAGATGGACTTCAACTCCCAGGATTGCTGAGAGAGCCATGCTGATTCAGGAATTCTAGGAGTTGAGGTCCACAAGTCATAAAAAGGGCCCCCACCTTTGTTCTAGATCAATGTCTCTTAACCTTGGCATCTTTAAGATGGGTGGACTTCAACTTCAAGCAAGGCTGTTCTGGGCAACTCTGGAAGTTGAAGTCCACCCATCTTAAAGATGCCAAGGTTGAAGAATACTGATCTCCATTTTCTTTTTGAGTGACACACATATGTGGAGCACCCGTCTCTGCAGAAGTTAAAAGAAACTGGTCTCAGAGCATGCAAATGAGTTGCAAGCCTCTTGCGGGAATGTCGGCCTTGCCATTTTTTATATTACATAAGTTGTGGGCTGATAAAAGAACACCCATCCTCAGCTACCTTAATTTTGTAGCACATCTCTGCTACTTTTTAAAACAATCTCTGGATAGATCATGGTCTGATTAAAAAGTGAAGGGGGAGACGGGTTATGGCTTGTATTAGCCCCCTCCTCCCATTTTCCCATCACACCCTGCCCATAATTTGAGCACATTTTTAACTGATATTTTTTTTTCCTGAACAAGAACAATATCTCCCAAGAAGCTTCTTTCTTTTTCAAAGGCATCTGTGGGTGGCTTTTTCTCTCCCATTCCCCCCCTCTCTTTTTTTTCCTCCTCTTTCTAAACCCAAATATAGACCATGTATTTTCAACGAGATCCACCAGGCTCTGCCCACACGAACTTCATTTACTTTCAAATATTCCTTCCAGCAATTTGGAGATAAAATTTTCCATCCCTGATCTCATAGATTCAGTGATTCTTTTGAAGAGGGTCAAACGAAGAAATCCTTTTTCTGTCCCGGACTTTTGCAATTTTCCAGAATGATCAATTTGCTTAAGAAACCTTGTAAGTAAAAAAAAAAAAAGCCTTATTCTTTGAATTGAGATCTCTGACTTGGAATTAATATAATAATAATAGAGATTGGTGCTTGATTTTATTATCTCGAGCAAATGATGGATAAAAATATAATTTGCTGTGATTCTTATTTGTTGATCTTGGTTCTGGTTGGTTTTTAATTCTCTTCGTTGTTTTTTTTAAAAGTATATGTCCAAATTAAACCTGTTTATAGATTCAATAAGATCAGTTTGTTTCCCATTTGTCAGTTGTTCGACCTTGCTTCCATTAAGAATAACTGCAGTTATTTGCACATTGATGGAAGAATTTTGACACATCATTTCATTGGCAGTAAAACTGCAGCTGATGTACAACTGATATTTTCTGTTCTTTTCAATAATCCATTTGAATCTCCATGGCTGCAGCACATGGGTTAGAATCTCAACATTAGCAGTGATATTTGAAAGCTCTTCTACTAGCTGTTACTCAGCAACTAGAAGACCTATTTTGGAAATTGTTGTGTCGGTGTTTTAAAATATGCCAGTTGTACCTTAATTCAAGTCTATTGTTTAATTCCGCTGTAAAGAGGCAATGTTATGTTTTTGCATCAATCCCTAACCATGGAACAGCAAACCCAAATGTTGTATGTAATTGTCGGACCCTACCTTTTTGTAACAATATTTGCATTACGCAGTATTGTTTTGCGACAGATAAAGGTTCTACAATGGTGGTACATGTTTAGCCAAAAGTAAGCCTTCTTAAGTTTACTGAATCTTGTTTTTGAAGAAATAAAGGATTGCAGAAGAAGATACTTTCCAAATTGAGACAATGCTTCCATCATCATTCCCTATTTTGATTGTACTAATCCTTTGCCATTTTCTATTGCAATTATAATGCATCGATTGGATATTGAGATCCTACACTTGCAAAAGGCAATAAATACCACAGCACTTTTGCATCAAACCTTTTCTCAGAGAAATCCCAGGTGATATAAATGAATGGACATGGTGACCTCTTGAGCATGTGGTTCAACTTATTCTGGTGGATCATCTTAAAAGATGGAAGGTGTAATGTTAAACTTCTTACTGCGTAAGTTGTTCATTTGTCAGTGTGCATGTTTGCTTAAGGAAGGAGATAGAGAAATCTACAAATAAACCATCACAAGCTGATCAAGGTATAGTAAGGCTTTGGAGGGGGATTCAGACAAACATGTTATAAATCCATACTGTTCATTGATCTAGACTTTGATTTTATTTTATTTTTAAAGTTGAGCAGCCATTCAGGTTATCCGTAGCTGTCCATAGGAGCCATGATCCTACATAGTCAGGTCTGCTTTTCTATTACATCTTCCTTTTATCAGGTATAAAAGGTTCCCTGATTGTGATGGTGCAAATAATAAATTCTTCAGGGGTGCCTATAAACCTTCACTACGAAACTATGCGATCAGACTTGATAAATTGACACTTAACGCTTGCAAATTAATCAGTAGTTTAAAAAGGCACTGTATTCTTTTGTTAGAGAAGATAAACTAAGTTTCTGTTACAGATTAAGATTATTGTACAGATTATTACAGATTATTGTAAATCTAACAACAATAAAATAGATGGGGTTAAGATCTTTAATCCCACCAGCACCCAGTTGCAACTGGCAGTTGGAATGGTTCTTTTCAGGTGGGGAGGGGGAGTAGAACTCCTTAGCATCAAAGCGTGTTAATTACTGTATAAGAAATACTAATGATCTGATGGTCATTTTGAAAAATCCTTTCTTAGCGAGCACCTAGAAGCCAAGAGGAACATATGTGCCAAATTTTAAAATCAACCATTAATTCACAAAATCCTCAATATCAATCAGTGGAAATAGGTAAAATGCATGCTGATTTGCAACGTTAAATCTTTCTTAGCCCTGTTACTTACATCTAGTCTATCTGGACATATTTAGGTTTGAATCTTTTTTTCTCCCCAGAATTTTTTTTATTTTTTGTTCTCTTGCGTACCATTTTAAGTATACATTCACATAATTCTTCTTCTTCTTTACATTTGTCATTCTTGTACATTTATTATTTCATTTAATAGGTTATAATATACAGTTTGGGTTGCTTTATTTACCATCCTTTCCTCCTGTTGTAACACCAACTTATTTTCCCTTTCTTTTCTCCCTCCCTCCCTTCTCTACTTCCTTTCTTCCTCCTCTCCTTTCCCTTCCTTCTTCCCTTACCTCTCCCCTACTCCTACTCTTCCCCTTCCTACCCTCTCTCCTTCTCTTCCTCTCCCTTCCATCCTCCTCTCCTTACTCTTTCTTCTTTCCTTTCATTCTCTCCTCCTCTCTCCCTTTCTTTTCTATCGTTTTAGGTGTCTCTTTCAGATCTTAGTTTATGTTTCCTTGGGATGGTATTTCAACAAACCCATTATTAGGTTTGAAGCTGAGAACTTTTGCATACAATTTGTGTTTTCATACTGGCCCCTCTTCTCTCCCACATTATTCCCTCTTTAGAACATACAATAAAAGGGTTGGGAGGGACCTTGGATGTCTTCTAGTCAAACCCCTTGCACTTCCAAAATATCCTATACCATTCCAAAGAAATGGTTCTTCCGTCTTCTTGAAAAACCCCAATGGTAGAACTTCACAATTCCTGGAGGCAAGCCATTCCACTAATTAATATTTCTCACTCTCAGGAAATTTCTTCTTAGATCTAGGTTGGATCTCTCTTTAATGATCTTCCACCCGTTACATCTTGTTCTACCCTCAGATGCTTCGGTGAAGAAATTGATTCCCTCTTCTCTGTAACAGCCCCTCAAAGACTGGAAGACAACTATCACGTCACCCTAATCCTTCTCTTCATTAGATTAGACATACCTAATTCTCTCAATTGTTCCTCATATGGTTTAGCCTCCAGTCCCCTAATCATCTTTGTGGCTCTTCTCTGCAGTCTTTCTAGGGTCTCAACATCTTTGCTGTATTGTGGTGACCAGAATTGGACATGGTATTCCAAGTGTGGTCTCCCCAATTCAGTATAAAGCAGTACTCTCATTTCATATGCTCTTGAAACTATGCCTCTGTTGATCAAGTATTCCTCTGTTGATGCAACCCATGACTGCATTTGCTTGCTTATTGATTGATCAATTGCACAGCACTTGATTGGCAGATAACCCTGGCACATCGCAGTGCCTCTGATTTGCAATCCAGTTCTTTTTTGCTTGGTTCTCACTGAGTGCAGGTGACAGGTGGCTTCAGAACCTTGCTAGGACCGGCTGAATGAGTGTGAAACATGAGCAGGGAGACAGAAAGCACCCCTGGCAGGCAGGCAGGCAGGCAGGCAGGCAGGCAGGCAGGCAGGCAGGCAGGCAGGCAGGCAGGCAGGCAGGCAGGCAGTCTGTGTAAGGAGTGCAAGAGAAGCACTGCGTCATACATGTTTTATTAGACACGGAGTCACAATAGAGAGGAAAACTGGTTTCCTGGAGTGTAAGAACAGCAAGATCTGCTTCTTGCCTGGCAATCTGACTGTGCTGGCTTGCAACTTGTGCTGTGCAACTGACAGAATATGTTCAGTCATAAAATCCCTTTGTTGTTAGTTGAGAAGACGTGTTCGACACATCACGAAACCCCTTGTCAACATTCCTCCAGGCCTTCCTGTCCTATACCATCCTCTGGCGTCCGTTTAAGTCACACCTACTGCTTCGGTGACTCCATCCAGCCACCTCATTCTCTGTCGTCTCCTTCTTCTTTTGCCCTCAATCGTTCCCAGCATTAGGCTCTTCTCCAGGGAGTCCTTCCTTCTCATTAGGTGGCCGAGGTATTTGAGTTTCATCTTCAGGATCTGGCCTTCTAAAGGACAGTCAGGGTTGATCTCCTCTAGGATTGACCGGTTTGATCGCCTTGCAGTCCAAGGGACTCGCAGGAGTCTTCTCCAGCACCAGAGTTCAAAGGCCTTAATTCTTTGGCACTCAGCCTTTCTTATGGCCCAACCTTCACAGCCATCCATTGCAACTGGGAAAACCATAGCCTTGACTTTACACACTTTTGTTGGCAGGGTGATGTCTCTGCTTTTTAGTATGCTGTCTAGATTTGCCATAGCTTTCCTCCCCAGGATCAAGCGTCTTTTAATTTCTTGGCTGCAGTCCACATCTGTGGTGATCTTGGAGCCCAGGGAAATAAAATCTGTCACTAAATCCCCAGCATTATTTTTAAAAGCTGTTTTCCCATCATATTAAAGCAAGTAACTCTAATCTATTTGCAAGTTCCATTCTGCTCTAGCATTGAAGTCAAAGCGTGATTTTGCTCCTTTAAGGGTTGGTATCCTGTGGCCAGAAGGCTTATTACTATTTACAAAAATTGACCAAAAGTCCTAATTCCAAGCAAATTTCGGCTGTGCCTAGTTTTACGATGGGGCCTTAAGCACTTGGTATCATTTCGAAGTCCAACGTTTTCTTTTCCTATCCCTCCGTCTTTCCTTGGGCCACTAAATATTTATTTACTCTTGTTCTTAAGGCTCATAACTTTTGATGTTCAACTGTTTTGATGGCAGATGTGCTACAAATCTCTGGGGCTTTTCATTTCTGCAGCTCAGATAAGATATCCGTATTGGCTAGAGACCTTGCACCAAGATTCTTTAGAGATGGACTAATGATAATCTTAAAATGACATCTGAATGATTGGGAACCCATAATTATTCTCTTCAGGGCAGAGGTGAGCTTCAAAATTTTTAGCAAGGGGTTCTCTGCCCGGTGGCTGGGTGGGCGTGGCCATGGTGGGTGTGGCCTAGTTGGCCTCCGGCACCACAGTGGGGGGCATTTTTGTCCTCCCCGGGCTCTGGAGGTTTTTGTCGACCCTCCAGGAGGGTGAAAATGGCTTCCCCAGGCTTTCCTGAACTTCCAGTAGGCCCGTTTTTCGTTCCCCCAGAGCCTCTGCATGCATCCTGCACTTACCTGCCTCCAAAACGGGCTGTGTGGGGACTCCTGGGAGGGGCAGGGCAGGGTGGGCGGGACGGGGCGGGGTCAGCCAAGAGTGTTATTTGGTGATTCTCCGAACTACACGGTATTTTAGCTAGAGATTCTCCCGAACCCCTGCAAACCCCAGCAGCCCACCCCTGCTCAGGGTTCATTTGGCTTCTTGCTCTATAAATCAGAATTATAATACTGCTTCTGCTTCTAAAGTGACTGGGGGAAATACCCAGCGCTAGGAGAATACAAATGGAAATTGTTCAGTTTATTTTGATCTGGAAATCTCTTCTTTCTTTGTATAAGATGAAAGTTATTTTTTACTACACTCTGGGAAATAACCCTATTTCTTTTCCCTTCTTCTCTTGTACACTTCACCTCTTAAAACATATGAACGATGCAATATTGGCTACTGCTGAAGAAATATTCTAGCTCCTCAATTCAATTCAGAGGGTTTGGTTTAGATTCACCTGCTTTTAATAGTCACTGGCCTCTAGAGCTGTGCGGTTGGTCCTAATTTACATCAGGCAATTCGCCTTGTTAAAGCACACTGTATCATTCTAACTGTCTCCTCTAATGGAGCTGAAAAGATTTTGGTGCCTGTGCACTTCATGCAACGATGTGCAAAATAAAGTAAGACAGCTTCCCTTTACACTTTGCAGGGCACACGTAAAGCAATTTTGAAGTGATGTTGCAGGGATATCCATTGGGTATGGTCAGGGGTGGGTTTCTCGCCCCGTTCCAACCGGTTTGGTTGGAACGGGGCCGGCGGCGTCCTCGTGCACGCACGCAGTGCACGCATGCGTACTAGTGCCTGTGCGATGCTCCAGCTGCTCCTGGAGGATCACGCAGGCGCTGTATGCGTTCTGCGCATGCGTGGAAGCGCAGAACTCGTCAAAACCGGGTAAGAAATGCGGGTGGGCGGGTGGATCCCTCGGCGTTCCTGGAAGTTACTTACTTCCGGGTTCGCCGACCAGCCGGTTCGCAGGGACTGCCGCGAACCACCTGAAACCCACCCCTGGGTACGGTCAAAAAGCTAAGGATGGCGATCACAATGGTAGCAATAGCAATAGCACTTAGACTTATATATCACTTTACAGTGCTTTACAGCCCTCCCTGAGCAGTTTACAGAGTCAGCCTATTGCCCCCAACAATCCAGCTTCTCATTTTACCCTCCTCGGAAGGATGGACGCAGTGGTGGGATTCAGCCAGTTCGCACCTATTTGGGAGAACCAGTTGGTAACTTTCTAAGCATTTCAGAGAACCGATTGTTGGAATACATCTCCTTTTGTTTTTTCCCCACTTTACAGGGCTAATCCTGTAAGGAAGGCAGGAAGGAAACATTCTGGTGTTGTTTCTAGCCTAATCTTTATTGCCCTGCTTACAGAAACTGCCTCTTCGGTTAACCCTCATTACATTGTAACAGTTAAGACGAAACGCCCATCGACCTGAGTGACATTGAGTTGGCCACACCCACCCAGTCACAAGACCACCAAGCCACGCCTACCCAGCTGGTCATTAGGGCAGAGGACCGGTTGTTAAATTATTTGAATCCCACCACTGGATGGACGGTTGAGTCAACCTTGAGCCTGGTGAGATTCGATCTGCCAAATTGCAGGCAGCCAGCACTCAGCAGAAGTAGCCAGCAGTACTGCACTCTAAGCACTGTGCCATCACGGCTCTTGTAATTAAACATAAAAATGGGTACCATTAAAGTTGCACCCATTTTTATGTTTATGCCCCATCCATTTTTAAAAGTGTGATGCAAATAAAGATACAAAACTTTGCTTGCACCGTCGCAACTGCTTTTTGACCATGCCTTGTGTGACACTCTTTGCAACTGAAGCATTGTCAAGGCAAGGCATCCCTTCCAATTTGCATAGTCCTACTAATTATAATCCCCCTTCCAACATTGGAAGTTTTTAAGAAGAGAGTGGACAACCATTGGATGAAATGGTGTCAACTCGCAGAGCATCCCTGACCTGCTCTCGAGTTGCCATAGGCAAGAGGGATGGAGAGCTGGCGACGCAGCATGGCAGCCACAAACAGAAGCACATTCCATGCATATCTTTCTCAAGGCTGTCTCCCAGATTACCTGCAGCAGCTGGAGGGGCATGATCTCTACAGCCCGCGAAAGTGCTCCATTGGCGAATGTGATTTATGACACAATCTGGGGGGGGAGGGGGGGAAGTAGGGTCATAATTGGGTTGTAAATTATGTGGGCTCAGAGTTGGCCTCGCTTGGGTATGTGTCAACATGTTGCTCCTAATAAATAAGTGGATTTCTTTTGAAGCTTGGCTCATGGTTTAATTAGGGCCTCCGTTGAAACCCTGACAATAGGGTTTCCTGCCTAAGCAGGGGGTTGGACTAGAAGACCTCTAAGGTCCCTTCCAACTCTGTTATTCTCTTCTTTTCCAATATCAGTAGTTGTGTTGATTGTATATGACTTGTTCATATGTCTCCAAAAGGTTCCTAATCAATCCCCTCCCTCCAGTTTCTAGACTTTTGCTTTCAAAAATCTAGAGGAGCTTGCTTTCAAGGGCCGAACTATAAAATCTGCAAACTTTTAAGTATCTTAATGAAAGGCTGAGGAAAAAAATACTCATGGATAGAATTTATTTATTCATTAGATTTATATCTTGCTGCTTATATGCCTGCTCTTTAATGTTCTTCCTTCCCAGCAATAACCCTCAGACTCCATAGCTGATGATGGAATTACAATCTGGATCTCCTTATTGTTACTCCAATTAGGTGGACAAATGGTGTTTATTACACCATCTCCCTGATAAAGAAGTTTGTTCATTTGTTCACGGTGAACAGCTGTCATATTTTACAAGGAATATAATTTTGAATTTGTGATTTGTAAATTTGTCTCTTAATTTTCCTCTTTCTGGATGGAAACATTCAGAGTATGTCCAGCTAAGTTTTAGTTTAAAAAAATTACCTGCTGGTTTAAACTGCTGCAGTTTGAAGCAATTGGTAGGTTGCTACATAAAATACACGTAGTCCTTGACTTATGACCATAACTGAACCCGATCCTAAGCAAGAGAGTTGTTAAGTGAATCTGTCCCATTTTTCGATCTTTCTTGCCTCAGTTGTAAAGTGAGTCACTGCAGTTGTTAAGTTAGTAACACAGTTCTTAAGGGAATTTGGCTTCTCCATTGACTTTTCTTGTCAGAAGGTCCCAAATGCAACCGTCATAAATGCAAGCCCGTTGCCAAATGTCTGAATTTTGATCACAGGCTCATGGGCATGCTGCGAAAAACGCTAACATTTTTCAGTGATGTTGTAACTTGGTGGGTTTCAAAAATTGTTCGAACCTACTCTGTGGGTGTGGCCTCCTTTGTGGGAGTGGCTTGCCGGCCATGTGACCGGATATGAAGATGCTGACGACATTTGTCAGAACCACCTTAAATTACCTCACACACAGCACTGGCATGCATAAGAATAGGATGTAATCTTGTTTTATAAAAGGCATCTTTGGTTTGCGTTAAAACAACTTCAACACACACAATGTTCTGATTGCACCACAAACACAGTAGTCATCCTTACCTTTCACAGAGGCACTGAGTTTTATAAATATGAGCATGATAGTGTAGAATACTCATATCCAAGGACCAGTGGTGGGTTTCAAAAAATTTTGGAACCTCTTCTGTAGGTGTGGCCTGCTTTCCGGGTCCACTGGTGGAACCTCTTCTAACCGGTTCGGTAGATTTGATGAACCGGTTCTACCGAATAGGTGCGAACTGGTAGGAACCCACCTCTGCTTTGAATGGTCACTAAATGACCTGTTGTAAGTTGAGGACAACCTGTAGCAAAAAAAAGGGGGGGGGCTTTGACGGGAATTGAGAAAACAAGACAGACAGATATCTTGTTGTTGATAAATAATTTTAATAAGGAAGTAATTAAAAAATTGGTATATATATGAAGTGACTATTTAGAATACCTTGTTGAAAAATGAAGAAATAACATCTTTGTTTGAATGTATGATGTACAAGGACAATAATGAACATAAGCATACTCGATAGATGATCGAGGTGGGATTATACATAATTGAAAACAGTGATATACAAATATAAATAGGTGGTAAATCCTTTTTATATTGTAAAAATATTCAGAATGGGATAAGTGATTATATAAAGGTATATTGTTATTAAACAGACAATCCAGAATGTAAGGGAATTAAGTTTATTGAAGAGGAAAAAAAAATTAATCGTAATTGAATATACGTTGTACAATGAAAGTAAGGTATTTAGTTATATTAGATGGAAAATCTGTGATTGTAAATGTAATTGAGAATGTGGATGCAAAAATACTGGTAACCAAACGACATGTTGTATGTAATGGATGATAATTTTTTTTAATGTTGTTTTTTTATGTTTAAAAAGAAAATAAAAAAATTGGGGAAAAAACTCACTAAATAAAAAAAAATAAAAAATATAAAAAAAAAACAGAAAACAAGACAGATGAAGGAAGAGAAGGATGTTCATCTATCTCTCACAAAGATGTGACTGTATGTCTGTAGATGGAGCAGTGGTGGGATTCAATTTCTTTTTACTACCGGTTCTGTGGGTGTAGCTTGGTGGGCGTGGCAGGGGAAGGATACTGTAAAATCTCCATTCCCTCCCCACTCCCGGGGAAGGTTGCTGCAAAATCCCCATTCCCTCCCAATCAGCTGGGACTCGGGAGGGAGAGAATAGATGGGGGCGGGGCCAGCCAGAGGTGGTATTTACCGGTTCTCCAAACTCCTCAAAATTTCCACTTCTGGTTCTCCAGAACTGGTCAGAACCTGCTGAATACCACCTCTGATATGGAGGTCTCAGTTCAAACAGTAGACAGTTTAAACTGTCTACTGTTGACCTCACCCCATTCCTAAGAGGTCAGTATGCCTAACATCCCTGTCCTAATGTCCTCATTTATTTGTTTATGTTTATGTTTATGTTTATTTAATTTGTATGCCGCCCCACTCCCGAGGGACTTGGGGCGTCTAACAACCAAAGGAGGGGGGGGGATACAAATAGGACAAAAGACAGACAGAGTAAAAACAACAACAGTCATAACAATTCAAGTGGGGCTGGAAATTCATCAGCCACAGGCCTGCCGGAACAACCAGGTCTTTGTGGCTTTGCGGAAAGCCTGGAGGGTGGTGAGGGTCCAGATCTCCACGGGGAGATCGTTCCAGAGGGCCGGAGTAGCCACAGAGAAGGCCCTCCCCCGGGGATTTGCCAGTCGGCATTGGCTGGCGGATGGAATTCGGAGGAGGCCTAATCTGTGGGATCTGATCGGTCGTAGGGAGGTAATTGGCAGGAGGCGGTCTCTCAAGTACCTAGGTCCGATACCAGGTAGGGCTTTAAAAGTAACGACTAGTAACAAAAGTAACGATTTGTACCCATTTCCTATGTTCTTATTCATGTTTATTCTTATTCCTGTTATCTTGTACATGACTTGCAAACTAAATAAATAAATAAAATAATGAGTTCTGAAGAGTCCCACCTCCTTTGTTTGGCTTCCTCTTTTTAAATCCTGCAAATATTAACCGAGTAGAGGTGTATAGTACAGGATTACATTATCAGCTTAGCTAAGCAGGTTACAATTATATGCAAAGCTAGAAATCCCAAATGCTGTTTTGATTTCAATTCCAAAAGCAACAGTGCCGGCAATATATTTGTCTGAAAACAGCCAAAATGTTGAATAATAACAAGTGAGATCCGCCATGTTTTTTTCCGTTAAGTGGGAGGTTAAATTAAAAAAAATGGGAAACAAGCAGATAAACTGCTTTAATATTGATGGGACTCTTTCCTTTTCCTGTAAAATAAGACATGTGCAATGCATCAACAATTAACTCGTACTGTTATACCATTGGGGAAAGAAAGCATTGTGGAGACATTTTAGTAAGCTAGTTCATAGATAATGTGCAGCTTGCCTTTTATGCTACTATAGTTCAGAAATCAAAGTGAAGGTTTTGGCAACTGTTTTATAATAAACTAATGACATTTCCTTATTCGTGACTGGCTGGCTGCAAACTGCTTATCAATTTTTTTAAAGTTTTATTTTTCTTTCTTATATATACATTCACAAATATACATTCTCATAAGTACTATTAATATTTATATGTTATCCTTTAACATTCATCATAATATACAAATATCCAGTTAAAAGATGACCTAAGTGGAACTATTACAATGAAAATAAAATGTGGAAGAGGGAATTTATTTTTATGTAAATATGGAACCGGTTTTACTTGAATTCCACCCCGAAAAATCCATCAGTGAAGAAGAAAATAAATAAATACAACAACAGAAGGATGGAGAAAGCAGAGGGAAAAAAGAAAGGGAAAAGGAGAGGAAGTAAGGGAGGAGGAGTAAGAGTAGGAGAGAGGGTAGGAAGGGGAAGAAGAGAGGAGTGGGGGAGAGGGAAGGGAAGAAGGAAAGAGAAAGGAGAGGAGGAAAGAAGATGGGAAAGAAGGGAGGTAGGGAGGACAGAAGAAGAAGTAGGGTTGTTGTAAAATAAGATGGATGTACAACAGTGGTGGGATTCAACCAGTTTGCACCTATTTGGGAGAACAGGTTGTTAACTTTCTGAATAGTTTGGAGAACTGGTTGTTGGAAGAAATCTCCTTTTGTTTTTTTCCACTCTACAGGGCTAATCCTGTAAGGAAGGCAGGAAGGGAACATTCTGGTGTTGTTTCTAGCCTCATCTTTATTGCCCTGCTTATAGAAACTGCCTCTCCCGTTAACCCTTATTACATTGTAACAGCTAAGGCGAAGCGCCCATCGGTGTGAGTGATGTTGAGTTGGCCACGCCCACATGGTCACATGACCACCGAGGCACATCTACCCAGCTGATCATTAGGGCAGAGAACCGGTTGTTAAATTATTTGAATCCCAACACTGATGTAAGGGGTGGCAGGAAAGCGACCCTCATTATATTTTTTAATTTTTAAATGAATTGCTTATCAATTCTTGACGAGGCAACTGAACCTAGTTAAATTATTTTTTGCAAATAATTTGATGCAATGATAAAAAACATTTCTGATCACAGTGACAATAAAAAAAAGCCAGCTTTGTAAGCCTTTAGAGATACTTATCTGATCGGTAACACAATCTCTAGTGAGGCTAATGAAAATGAGTCATTTGCCTTTTATGGAAACAGATAAACTGCTGCTTTTTCTATCCGCCCTCTGCAGAGATGACAAATGGCTAGTAATACCTTTAAGAAGCATTTGGAAGATTGTTTTGTCTCCGGCATTTTTATTTTTAGATCTACAGAAAGATAGAGGTACATACATCTCATGCATATATTATCCACAGCTTTAGTGGCAGAGATTTAATAATGACATTCCTTGCTGTATTAGAAAAATAGTTAAGTTGGTTTTAAGAAAAAAAATGCAGGTCTGGAATGTTAGCAGAAGGTTTTTAAATATACCTGACCTCTTCACCAAATATATCTGAAATGTTATTTACAACGGACATGTTGTCAGTTTTTATTGTAGTATATTGTGGAAAGGGATAGGGACACGATGGCTCAGTGGCTAAGACACTGAGCTTGTCGATCAGAAAGGTCGGCAGTTCGGCCGTTTGAATCCCTAATGCCGCGTAACGGAGTGAGCTCCCGTTACTTGTCCTAGCTTCTGCCAACCTAGCAGTTCGAAAGCATGTAAAAATGCAAGTAGAAAAATAGGTACCACCTTTGGTGGGAAGATAACAGTGTTCCATGCGCCTTTGGCATTGAGTCATGCCAGCCACATGACCATGGAGATGTCTTTGGACAGTGCTGACTCTTCAGCTTTGAAATGGAGATGAGCACCACCCCCTAGAGTCAGGAATGACTAGCACATATGTGCAAGGGGAACCTGTACTTTTTATTGTGGAAAGGCAATGCTGACTTTTGATAATTGCAAGCAAGTTTTACATTGAATAGAACTTTCTATATACCATCTGTTGTTTCTTATATGCTTCTCAATTTTTTTTCAGCTTTTACTATACAACGTAATATTTGTAAAAATGCAGTTCTCCTAAGCACGATTCCCCCCTCCCCCCCAAGCCTACTTTTAGCAAAGTTTCTCAGCGGTAATCCTATGCTCTCCAATACATCGAAAAAAGAATGGAAATTCATTTTTTGAATCATAATTTTAGTCATGAAAACTAGTACTGTCATCCCTTAGCAGTAAAGGATGATTACAATAATCTTAGTACCTGAAAAATTCCAATGGTCTCTTGGGAATGAAATAGCCATAGAACGAACGATAAATATCAAACACTTTCATCTGTTAGAATGGTAGAAAAGGTTTAGGTGCAGCCATTCTGATAAGGACTGCTGCAATTTGTTTGAGCTAAAGGATGTGTGGGAATTTGGATTATATTCGGAACTCATCTAGATTATGAGATAATCCTCTACGTTTTCCAGATCCACATCTGAAACGGAGCAGGGAGGGAGCGTTCAGTTTCTTTTTATTGAATTTTTTAAAAAAGGTTTTACAGATATTTACCTCCCTCCCCCAACCTCCCCCCCCCGAGCCCATCTTCCCCCCCCAACCTTCCCCCCCCCCCAACTTCCCAGAGCAAATACAGGGTATAAATCTTTAACAATCATATTCTAAAATAAACTAAAAGTAACTTGGCTACATCTTTCATTTGTGCTTTAACTCCTCTTTTGTTAAGATAACTATAAACAAATTATATCATTCCTTGCTTTTTCAATCATAAGCTATCTGGAATTTTTTAGTCCCGTATTTATTTTGAATATAGTCAATCCATCTTCTCCACTCCAGTTTATATTTCACATCTGAATGATCCTTAAAATATACTGATATTTTAGCCATCTCTGCTAAGTTTGTTACTTTTAATGTCCATTCTTGAATAGTAGGCAAATCTTCCTTCTTCCAGTATTGTGCCACCGACAGTCTCGCTGCTATTGTTAGGTTCAAAATCAGATTACTCTCTATAACAGTACAATCAGTAGTTATACCTAACAAGAATAACTGAGGGGTAAACTTTATCCTCTTTTTAAAAATATTTTGCATAATCCACCATATTTTTATCCAAAATGCTTTAACCTTTTTGCAAGTCCACCATATATGGTAATATGTAGCATCAGTACAATCCCATCTCCAGCGTTTAGGTTGTAAATTCGGATACATGCAAGCCAATTTTTTAGGATCTAAGTGCCATCTATAAAACATCTTATAAAAGTTCTCTCTCAGGTTTTGGGCTTGTGTAAATTTTACATTTCTTACCCATATCTTTTCCCAAGTGTCCACAGGGAGTGTTCAGTTTTGACTGTTGAATGAAACAAGCTAACAAGACTTCTGCTTTTCCCAGCCAAGAGCTAAGGAAATGCCACAAACCATCAGGATACTCTTAAAGCATGTGGGATCTTCAGCTAGTCCAGGAGTGTCAAACTCAAGGCCCGTTCTTCCATTTGGCCCACAAGGCTGCCCTGCAAATAGCGAAGGACTGGCCCCTGGTACCTCTGCCAGGGAGGGCCATGTGCTGGCAGAGGACTGCATGAGGATCCCCCCCAACCCCACCCAGGCCACCACATGAGTGATATCAAGCTGGCCATGCCCACCATGACCCTGCTCCGCGGCCATGCCCAAGATCAAACACAACCCTGATGTGGCCCTCAATGAAATCGAGTTTGAAACCCTTGAGCGAGTTCAATTGGTTCACCGACAAAAGGGCGAACGACAAAAGCGCGCCTGACTAAACCGCGGTGACAAAACCGCGAGTTCTAAAGTGCGCCGACGAATGAGCGCTGAAGCGCTTCGACAACAGCGCGCTGTCAGAAGGACGCTGTAACCCTAAACCTAACTCTAACCCTAAACCTAAACCCCTTACCTTAACTTAAATTGCGCTTCTGTTGGCGCGCTGTTGTCGGTGCGCTGTTGTCGGCACGTTGATGACATTGCGGTTTTAGCGCCGCAGTTTTGTCGGCGCACTTTTGTCATGCGCGCATTTGTCGGGTCACGAGTTCAATTTGCAGCATCCCAAATAGTCCTTAGGTTTATCCATGTATTCCAGGAGCTGTATTGATTACTACGGTAGTCAGCTCCTGGGTGTCATTCGAGGAGGTAGTTCAAACCCTGATTGGCTCACAGCAGGGATATCTTCAAGAGCGTCTTCTCCAAGTTGAGTCTGTCCATCTGGTCAGATGGAGTGGAGAGGATTTTAGATCTGATAGAGAGCTCTTTGTAGCAGAGGTGGGCTTCACATAATTTTACCACCAGTTCAATTCGCACCAAAAACATGAGCACACGCATCTTCTGCGCATGCGCACCACCTTCTGCACATGCGTTTTTCTCGTGCATGCCTTCCACACATATACACGGCCTTCCGTGCATGCGCTTTGCTCGCATGTGGGCTTGCACATATGTGCATGGCTTAGAAAACGTGGCTAAATAGGATGGCATAGTGCTGGGGCGGGGGGGGGGAAGTCTCACCTACAGGTCACCACTACTGGTTCATCTGAACCGGTCCGAACCGGCTGAATGCAACCACTACTTTGTAGGAAGCTCAGTTTGAGCTCTCTCTCCAGATTTCACTTGCCTCTGGATTAGCCACCTCAGTTATTCCGATCACTCCTGCCTATTCCTCTGAAAGACCATGAAAACCTGGCTATTTGGGGTTAACATTTGAAGATTTTGCTGCCAAAATGGGGACACGTCAGGGCCTTGGGTTCCTGATGTTTATGTTTTCATTTTATGTTGTTTATTAACCACCTGGAACCTTTGGAAATAGAGTCCCATAAAAGCTAACCTACTAACTAACTAGGTCAATTAGCATTCAAAGTAAAAGTCCGCTACTTGTGTATCTTAAAGATTGCTTTCATCTACTTGCTTTAGAAATGATTGTCTTTGCACCGTGAAGTATACAGGCCGGTCCTTAAGCGGGGGCTACATGTATACTTCATGAGTTGTTTTTCAAACGGGCTTTTATGTTTATTTCAGGTTTTTTTTTTTAAATGCCTACATTTAGCTACGGAAGGATTGAAACATTCATTTTTATACGTTCTGCCTACATTTCTCTTCCCTTCTCCCGTTTGACAACACCAGAGTTAAAAATCTGCATTAAAGATAGAACAGAAACAAGTATTGGGGAAATTACAGTGGGTGAAACATGCTTTTCATTGAAAATGTAAGATCTTTGAACGTGTCAAGACTAAAAGGGAAAAAAAAATTCCTTTTCTCCCGAAACATGTTGCAATATTTCTTTCAGCCAGCATTAATAAAAGCATATTCTGTATTGATTAAGATGAAAAATATATTAGAACCAGATTCTTAATTGTATAAATAAGGTCCATGTTGCAGTAACTCGCGATTTGGGAGTCCTCCTGGACCCACAGCTGACCTTAGAACATCATTTGTCGGCTGTGACCAGGGGGGCATTTGCCCAGGTTCGCCTGGTGCACCAATTGCGTCCCTACCTGAACCGGGAGGCACTCGCAACAGTCACTCATGCCCTCGTGACCTCAAGACTGGACTACTGCAATGCGCTCTACATGGGGCAGCCCTTGAAGAGCATTTGGAGACTTCAGCTTGTCCAGAATGCAGCCGCGCAAGCGATCATGGGTGCACCTCGGTACACCCATGTCACACCTATCCTCCGCGAGCTGCACTGGTTACCGATCGGTCTCCAGATACGCTTCAAGGTGCTAGTCGTCACTTATAAAGCCCTTCATAGTATTGGACCTGGGTACTTGAGAGACCGCCTGCTGCCAATTACCTCCCAAAGACCCATTAGATCACACAGGGTCGGCCTCCTCCGGGTTCCGTCTACCAGCCAATGCCATTTGGCTACTACCTGGGGGAGGGCCTTCTCTGTGGCAGCTCCGGCCCTTTGGAACGAACTCCCCGCAGAGATTCGGACCATCAGCTCTCTCCAGGCCTTCCGAAAAGCCGTTAAAACCTGGCTGTGTTGGCAGGCCTGGGGTTGATGAGTTCCCTTCCCCTCTCGATTTGTGTGGCTGTTGGTTATTTTTAAATGCTTGTATTGTAGTTTTTATGCTTCCCTTTCCCTCCTTGGGTTTGTGCGCTGCCCTGAGTCCCACTGGGAATAGGGCGGCATATAAATAAAACGAAACCTAAACCTAAACCAGTATGGAAGCATCTTTGCCAAGCCTTAGCAAACTCATATGGGCTACTCTGTACAAAGGGCTGACAATTTATCAGTGCTGTTTTGAATTTGCAGTAATTATTGTACCTATGACATCCTAAGTTTGCAATAGCTCAACAAAGCCAAAGCTAAGCTTCAGCTTTTCTTCACTTAGCTCTAAAAGGGGAAGCGTATTATATAAATTTCTGGTTAATTGGTTTTAAATCTCAGCAAGTACCTTATTTTCCATTAGGCTGGCATATACTGTGTCTATTGATCTTACTCTTATCAAAACAAAGTGCAGATGCTCTAGCATGATTTTCCACAGTAATATGAAGATCAAAAAAGATGGAAAGATTAATAGCTGGCATATATTTTGATTGTGCAATAGACAAACCTAAGGCATTTTACAAGGTATTCCAGGGGTGAAATCTTCCCAGTTCGGCCGAATCAGTAGGGACAACCGGGAGTAAAAAAAAAAAAGCTTCCAAGGATCTCGTGGCTCAGCTGTGAGGTGTATGATCGTCAGAAGCTATTTTGAAAGCTTTTTAAAGCATTTTTTTCCCTGCTGGTTCGCCCAAAACAGCAGGGAAAAATGCTTTTAAAAAGCTAAAAAAATAGATGAAAGTGAAACAAAAAGTTGGCCACGCCCACCCAGTCACATGACACCCCCCCCCAAAAGCCAGTGAGGGGGAAAATTAGATTTCAGCACTGAAAAGTTCCTACAAATTCGCCTCCATAGCTGTCACCCAGCATTATCCAGGACATTAATTGGCTATTTTTGATGGCGTACCTCTTGTGATACTTGCTGAAAAATACTCAGCCCAGTTCTTTCCGGGGACAATGTGTTTATAATGCTGTTAAGTGGTTTTAAGTAGTGCTCATAGTTATTTTGAGCGTGGCACGACAAAACCGCGAAGCCCTTATCCGCGGAGACATAAGCGCGTCGCTAAAGCCACGATGTCATCACCGCGTGTCATCACCGCCGTGACAACAGCGCGGCAACAGAAGGGCGCTTTAAAACGGCGCCGTGGCAGAAAGCCGATTTCAATTAAGGTAAGGGTTAGGATTAGGTTTAGGGGTTTGTTTTAGGGTTTGTTTTAGGGTTTGTTTTAGGGTTAGGTTTAGGGTTAGGTTTAGGGTTAGGTTTAGGATTAGGTTTAGGATTAGTTTAGGGTACTGAGTGCTTGGGAACGCGCGGATTTGCCCTCAGCGATTATGTCATCGCGGTAGGGTCTCGTTTTTCCTTAACACTTCGAGCAGCGCGAATTAGTCTTCGCGCTTATGTCTCCGCGGATAAGGGCTTCGTGGATTTGTGGTGGAACCATTTTGAGGGATCACTTTTTTGGGTAGCAACTAACTTTACTTGTTTTTAGTTGTGAGAAGTTAGCCTTTTACCATTTAGAGCCGAACGATGGACCTGTATGACTGGTGGACTTCAGCTCCCAGAATTCCTGAGTCAGCCATGGTGGCTCAGGAATTCTGGGAGTTGAAGTCTACCAGTCATACAGGGGCCATCATTGCCCACTTCTGATTAGTGAGGTTTTTCATTTCTGGCCTTAGCACAGTGGTGGGTTTCAAATTTTTTTAGAACCTCTTCTGTAGGTGTGGCCTGCTTTGTGGGAGTGGCTTGTCAGCCATGTGACTGAGTGGGAGTGACTTGCTGGCCATGCGACTGGGTGGGAGTGATTTGCCAGTCATGTGACTGGGTGGGAGTGGCTTGCCAACCATGTGTGACTGGGTGGACGTGGCCAACTTCTAAAATGTGGTGAAACTCACTTAACAACGCTTTTGCTTAGCAACCAAAATGTTGGCTCAGAAACTCTGGCATTTGAAGCATGCAAGTCTTAAAGCTGTCAAGTTACAAGACCCTTTTGCACCCCAAATCCTTAAGAAAAAAAAAAACCTAGGGGTGTTCAAACTTGACAGCTTTAAGACTTGTGGACTTCAACTCCCAGAATTCCTCCTCTCACACTTCATCTTGATGATGCGCGGACGGGCGGGGGGAGGAAGCTGGAACCGGTTCTAAACGGCACTGTAGATTTGTGGAACTTCTTCTATAGAAGAAGTTACAACTGGTAGGAACCCACCCCTGTCTTAGCAGCATTACAGTTCCCAAAACTATTGCATAAGAAGGCTCTGCCAGTACTGTTTGTCCTTTATTATAAAGGACAGTGCTTTATTTTAGAAAGCTGCCCTTTAACTTTATTTATTTAAGAAAAAAAAACCCTCATTTTTGTCCTTTTTGTCTGGTCATTTAACATTAATCGTACAAATGGTACCAGTTATTGCAGTCTTTCACACTCATGTGAAAATATGAAAATTGAATTGTCTTTTAAAAATAATTTTACATATCCTGTTTTATGTTTACACGCACTGCTTCCAGATATGCCTTTTTGCAAAGTTTTTCTTGGTTTTGCCCTCTCTTTTGTAAAGCAAAATTGAACACGGTTAAACTTGTAATTCTAATGAATCTCTTTTCAGATTTGCTCCTGTTTCAGATTTATCCTCTATTTTTCCTCAAGAAAACATGGTCACGATACTTATAACGCAGTGGTGGGGTTCAAATTTTTTTTACTATCGTTTCTGTGGTCGTGGTTTTGTGGATGTGGCGTGGCTTTGTTGCCGTGGCATGAGAAGGATACTGCAAAATCTACATTCCCTCCCCACTCCACTAACCTACTTTCCAGCTCCGTTCTCCTGTTCAGGACAACAAAAGAAGATCAGCAGGAGAGGGGCCATCTTAGAGGTCTTCTAGTCCAACCCCTGCTCATGCAGGAGACCCTATACCAGGGGTGGGTTCCTGCCAGTTCTAACCTCTTCTATAGAAGAGGTTCCACAAATCTACAGTGCTTTTTAGAACCGGTTCCAGCTCCCACCCCCTGCCCATCCCCACATCATCAAGATGAAGAGTGAGAGGAGGAATTCTGGGAGTTGAAGTCCACAAGTCTTAAAGCTGTCAAGTTTGAACACTCTTGGTTTTTTTTTCTCTAAAGGGTTAGGGGTGCAAAGGTCTTGTAATTTGACAGCTTTAAGACTTGCACACTTCAATGCCAGAGTTCCTGAGCCAACATGACTGGAGGAGGAATTCTGGGAGTTGAAGTCCACAAGCTGTCAAGTTTGAGCACCCCTGGGAGTTTTTTTTCTAAAGGGTTATGGGTGCGAGGGTCTTGTAACTTGACAGATTTGAGACTTGCGTGCTTCAAATGCCAGAGTTTCTGAGCCAATATTTTGGTTGCTAAGCAAGAACGTTGTTAAATGAGTTTCACCACATTTTAGAAGTTGCCAAGCCCACCCAGTCACATGACTGCCAAGCCATTCCCACTCAGTCACATGACTGCCAAGCCACTCCCACTCGGTCACATGGCTGGCAAGCCACTCCCACAAAGCAGGCCACACCTACAGAAGAGGTTCTAAAAATTTTTGAAACCCACCACTGCCCTATACCATTCCAGACAATGACTGTCCAATCTCTTCTTAAAAACCTCCAGTAATGGAGCCCTCAGAACTTCTGAAGGCAAATTGTTCCACTGGTTGATGATTCTCACTATCAGGAAATTTCTATTTAGTTTGAGGTTGGATCTCCGTTTCACAAGTTTTTGACCATTACTTCTTATCCTGCCCTCAGGTGTTTTGGAGAATAGGTTGACCCCCTTTTTTTCTGTTCCAGCTCCTCAAATATTGGAAACCTGCTATCATGACTCGAGGTGAAAGGAATATATTTACCTGAAATAAGACTTTATAGATAGTAACCAGAACTTTGACTTGGGCTTGGGAGTTTACTGACAACCCTTGCAAAGATTTTTAGAAACACACTACCTTTAAATAACAGAATTTATATTTGTTATGTTTGAGCTCAAACTTGGTCCCAGATGGTCATGCAACCATCTGGGCTAACAACCTTGCTAATCATCAAATTATCAAGAAGGATGTGTGAACTAGTCTTTCTTCTGAGAGCTGGTCTCTCTCTGATCTCTTTTACTGTCTAGCACAAATTATAATTTGTAAAGTTACTGTAGTTTGAAAAGCTTTTTTAATAGTGAGATGCATCAAGGAGAGTTGTACGGACAAGAGGCTGTAATTAAGTCTTTATGTAGTTTGAAATGTTAACCTGGAATTGTATAAAAGCTTGAAGATATTTACATTAGATACGTCAAGTCTTTTTTCCTTGTTTTTTTAATTGAAATGTTTTTAGAATAAAAATTTGCATTTGCATTTTAGACTTTAAAATGATAAGAAAGAGATATGATTGAAAAATGGTCAGGAATAAAAGAGGAACAACTCGTGGTTTAAAATATTTTTAGAGGGAAATATTTTAAAATATAAACAAATTGTAGTAGGATTGTATTTAAAATAAAAGTATGAAAACTGGCAAACAAAGTTAAATGAAGGGTAAATATATAGAGATAACATTTGGTTTGCTTTGGCATTTACTAATTCTGTATATTAACAGAAATACAATTAGTATCTTAAGATTTCTGCTTTTCTGAGTATTGAATAACAGTTCAAACATCCATAAATTATAAGGAAATTTATGATGTGCATAAAATAAAATTCATTGCAATAGGCACACATTTATAAAATGGATACAATAGAAAACAGCACAAAATGCATATCTCAAAGGAATGGAATAAAAAAGTTCTTTGAAGGAGAACACATAATACATGCAGGCACATTTGAGATAGATTTTAAAAAGTAAAGACATAGAAATGGATTAAAATGAATTTAGTGTAGTGGGAGGGGGGGAGTAATTAAATTAAAATGGATGGATTTAGTTCATAAGGGGCCTCTTAACTTTTATCATTTCTATCTGAAAATCAACAAAAATATTAAATTAAGAAATCAGAGCTATCACAGTGACAATTCATTTATACAAATCCTGAAATTGTGTTTTCTAAATTGATCTCATGTGAAAAATAAATGTACTGATACATGGAATGGAAATGTGCTTTTAGCTATTATATCATTAATTGGCTCAGCTTGTTTGAGTAATATAGTATTAGCAACATATGAAGTGCAATTTGTCTTGAAATTAGATGCCTCACTTGCAATTTAGTTTTAGTGAGGTAATTATGGGTTAGACAAAAAAGAAAAATGGTTTGCAATATCCATTTCCAGCTTGAATTTCCTTAAAGGTCTCCTTAAATGACAATGTATTAAACACCATTTGCATTGTGGTATTTTTTTTTTCAAAATTGAAATTTATCTTAGTTTATTTGTTTTGGCTTTAACCAGGGGTAAAATGCTACCAGTTGAGGCCGTTTCGCTTGAACCTGTAGTTTAAAAATGCTGAAAAAAGTTTTTAAAAGTTCCCATGATCAGTTATGCTACAATCAACTGTGGTGTGCGATTGTCAGGACTATTTTTTTACATTTTAAAGCATTTTTAACTACTGGTTCTCCTGAATCGGTAGTTTAAAAATGCTTTAAAAAGTTTTTTAAAAGTTGGCCATGCCCACAGAGTCACATGACCCCCCCCACAAACCACGCCCACCAAACCACACCCATAGAACCACGTCCATAGGGAAAAAAATTGAATTTCCCCATTGGCTTTAACGAAATCTTGGATAAGTCCAATATTTTCTGTTTTGCAGTTATAAAACTAAAGCTGTTAATTAGCTGATATACTGTATGTTCTTTTTAAGTGTAATTCTTCCCAGAGTGGTTCATAGTCTGATCTGCTGTTTTTTTCTTCTCTCTTTAGAGCAGTGTTTTTATTGGCTTTTGGGGTAAAAAAAAAACCATTTACCAAATTTGTAAGCCACTAAGATTTATTAAGGTCTTTGATGTCCTAGCTGTAGTAAGCGAGATACTCTTATACGATATTTCCTGTGTTTGCGGGTTATCAAAAATATCTTCCGTATGGCAGATAATGAATAAGGACTTACAAGGGCAACTTGAAAAATCACCACTTGGTAAATAGTCATCTGTATCAAAATTGGGAAACATATCTGATGAACTTCTGGGTTCTTTTTACATTTTACAAAATAATAAAGCGAATTAGAATGGATTAACTAGAATAACCAGAGGACGCATGCTTTGTTCATACAGAAACTCAAATGCAGACAGGTTTACAAATGGCTTCTGATTCTGTATTTGGCAGTCCAACTGTGAATGCAGTTTTTAAAGTAATGAATCAATTTTTTTTTGTCTGTAATCCCTTACATCGGTGTGGAGTTGGGGCAACTGAGTGGAACTGAGTGTTTACTGGCCGGATGCCCTACCTGTCGCCAATGCAGAGTTGGCAGCTGATATCTACTCACTGTGCCCAGAGAAAGAAATGTTCTCATCCTTATTTAACAAGGAAAATATATAAACAAATATTTCAGATGAGGAAGTCTCTATCTAATAATCAAACCGACCTAACATCCACTATTTATTAAAAAAAATGTAGGGGAGAGGAAAAAACACTGCAGCATGCACATTTTTTTAGGAATTTTGTTTTGTTTTTGCAAGATAAAGTTTTCAACTGCAATAGACAGATGTGCTTTTTTTCCATAGACTCGCAACTGGTTTGGACTTCCATCTTTTTGGCTGGCTTCTTAACTAAGTTTTTGTTTCCCAGAATGTTTGCTGATGAAATGACAATGAGCCTTTTATGTGTATTTGCCTCGTTATCTGCAGATAAGAAAAAGGGCAGTAAATTTCAGCCCTTCAAAAAGTTGTTTGGAAGGAGAAAAAAACGGGAGACCACGCCGGATCGTGAGACCTCCAAGTTGAAGGCAAGCAGTTCCATCGGAGATGTCTGTAATGGGGCGCTGTCTTCGGATGAAGAGACCAACAATGGCTTGAGGTAATGAAATGTTGGCATGCTGCCATTGCTGAATCTAATCCATTGCCTTGAGGTTAAGCCAGGAGAGGTGAATCTATGGAGGTTCTCAGTCCCCCAGGTCATGGTTGTCCCAAAGGTGCTTTTTCAAAAGGCAGCTGGACTTTGTTTTTCCTTGAAGAAGTTTCACTTCTCATCCGAGAATCTTCCGAGACCAGGAGAAGAGTAATAGCTAAAGTTCTGAAAATCTCATTGGAATGAACTCTAACCCTTGGTGTTTATTAAGGTATAATACGGAAGTGGTGTGTTGTCGAGACATTTCTGATACGCATATATAATATGATTACTTCAAAACACTTCTTTTGAAGGAACTGATTCCGTAAGTCCTAGTGGACAACCATTTAAATATGAGCCAGCCGTGTGCAGCAGCTGCCAAAAAAGCCAACACGGTTCTAGGCTGCATAAACAGAGGGATAGAATCAAGACCATGTGAAGTGTTAATACCACTTTATAAGGCCCTGGAAAGGCCGCACTTGGAATACTGCATTCAGTTTTGGTCGCCACAATGTAGAAAAGATGTGGAGACTCTAGAAAGAGTGCAGAGAAGAACAAGGAAAATTATTAGGGGACTGGAGGCTAAAACATATGAAGAACGGTAGCAGGAACTGGGTATGTCTAGTTTAATGAAAAGAAGGACTAGGGGACACATGATAGCAGTGTTCCAATATCTCAGGGGTTGCCACAAAGAAGAGGGAGTCAAACTATTCTTCAAGGCACCTTAGGGTAGAACAAGAAGCAATGGGTGGAAACTAATCAAGGAGAGAAGCAACTTAGAACTGAGGAGAAATTTCCTGACAGTTAGAACAATTAATCAGTGGAACAGCTTGCCTCCAGATGTTGTGAATGTCTCAACACTGCAAGTCTTTAAGAAGATGTTGGATAGCCATTTATCTGAAATGGTATAAGGTTTCCTGCATAGGCAGGGGCTTGGACTAGAAGACCTCCAAGGTCCCTTCCAATTCTGCTATTGTATTGTATTGTAATTTGTTCACCAAAGGAAATAATTTCAAGGTGACAGTTTCAGTAGCATAGAGGCAGTTATTTAATAAAATATAGAAATACCAACCAAAGGACTAAACAAATCTGATTTACGAGACACAATTCTATCTTAAATTTTGAATAACTGTCTACTGTTAATTTGTCCTTGAATGTGATCATCGCTGTGGTCTAAGGAATCTCTCACGTGTATCCTGGCAACAGTTGTCATAGCATTGCCATGCCATTTAAGGGCGATTGAGCACACAGTGGGAGCTTGCTCTAAGCATATATATTTGTTCAATCTTGCTGCTTCTTCTTCTTCTTTTTTTTTTGATGGTTCCTCTATGATAGGACAGGATACCAATAACCACAACATCTTCTTGTTTTTGAATAGCAATCTTCAGAAGAGCATCAATATCAAGGCATGCGCGGACCCAAGGGAGTTATCTAAGCAGGGCCACCCATGACATTATTCATCTTTTTCCATTTTTCTCATTTCTATTTGTGCGTGCTTCAATATGGGAGTGGGAGGCAGATTCCTGCACTCTAAAAATAGGTGATAACAACTTGATCTTTTTGGAACGATTCGTGTTCTTAGAATTGTGCAAAGCACAGTAGGACCACAGCGCAGTTATATTGCCATATTTGGAATCCTGTTTCTAATGTAGATTCAATTCAAGTCAGGATAGAGCTGGAAGGGACCTTGGAGGTCTTCTACTCCTCAATCAGGAGACCCGATATCATGATGGACTGTGGCTGTTCAGTCTCTTTTTAAAAACCTCCAGTGATGAAGCACAACAACATCTAAAGGCAAGCCATCCCACTGGTGCATATCATGAATAAGTCCAGGGGTGGGCGTGGCCATGGTGGGCGTGTCCTAGTCAGCTTCCTTCACCACAGTGATGGAGGAGGGCATTTTCACCTTCCCCAGGCTTCAGAGGCTTTCCCCGAGCCTCAGGGAGGGTGAAAACTGCCTCCCCCAGGCTCTGGAGGGCCTCCAGAGGCCGGAACTGGGCTCGTTTCCGACCTTCCGGAACTTCCAGGAGGCCTGTTTTTCTCCCTCCCTGAGCCTCTGCACGCGCCCTGCACTTACCTCACATCCAAAATGGGCTGCGTGGAGATTCCTGGGAGGGTCATGTTGGGGTGGGAGAAGCAGGGTGGGCAGGGCCAGCCAGGGGCGGGATTTGGAGGTTCTCCCAACCGGCCATAACGTTAGCTACGGGTTCTCCTGTAGCGACTCTCCTAGCAATCACAAATGATGAGGAAGCTGTAGTCTAGAAGAGGGCACACTCTGCCTCTAACGCCAGACAATGAGATTTTTCAATAACCTGGTTCTACAGAGCTGTTCCTTTTCGTATTCACTCGGCGTCCTTGTGGCAAATGTTCAAGCCAAAGATGTCTTTTTCAAGTCAAGAACCCTATTTGTCTTTTAGGTCGCACATGGACAGCTGCAGTTGCAAGCATGGAAGTGACAGCAGCAACGAAACGGGCAGGGGGAAGACAAAATTAAAAATGGGATTGAACATAATTGCTTTGAAACACAATTTAAACTAAATGAAATTCATGGCATACGGTCATCAGAATTGGTCCCCGTGTACCAGGACATTTTCCTTTCATAATGCCAATTATAATTTGGCAGCAACGTGTATAGGAACTCTGGAATTAGGTACAAATGCATACCCATTATTTAAGCAGTGAAAGTAAATCAGTGCTGGGTTGCAGGCGGTACGCCCCAGTTGCAGACGGCGTATTGGTGCCTGCCGGGAGCACCAATCCTAAAATCCTAATATGTATCCGAATTGTCTTTCAGGTCTCCAAGTTATAGCATGGGAACACGGGCCTTTTCCCATGAGAGTATTTTTATGCCTGATGGGCGAGCAGAGAGCGAAGAGTCGATTCAAGCAATGTCACAAGATAATCTCGTTGGCAAAGTCAAAACTCTTCAGGTAACAATGAGCAAACTTTGCGCTTCCGTGCAAGAGTTTAAATTCTTCCGTTTTCTGATTATATCCTATGATTCTATATGATCATAGAGTCATAATAAAGACTATGGAGCCAGGAGTCTCCAAACATTCCCCACCATACCTAGCTGGGGAATTCTGGGAGTTGAAGTCCACATGTCTTAAAATTGCCCAGTTTGGAGACCAGTACTCTATAGCAGTAGTCACCAGGTTCAGGTTCAGGTTCAGGTTCATTTTATTTATATGCCGCCCTATTCCCGGCGGGACTCAGGGTGGCGCACAAACCCAAGGAAGAGAAGGGAACACAAAAACTACCACAAAAAGTACAGGGCGTTTAAAACAACCAACAGCCACACGATTCGAGAGGGGAAGGGAACTCATCGATCCCAGGCCTGCCGACACAGCCAGGTTTTAACGGCTTTTTGGAAGGCCTGGAGAGAGATGAGGGTCTGAATCTCTGCGGGGAGCTCGTTCCAAAGGGTCAGAGCCGCCACAGAGAAGGCCCTCCCCCGGGTAGTGGCCAGATGACATTGGCTAGTAGACGGAACCCGGAGGAGGCCTAATCTGTGTGATCTAATGGGTCTTTGGGAGGTAATTGGCAGCAGGCGGTCTCTCAAGTACCCAGGTCGCCAACTGGTGATCCGTGAACCACTGGTGGCCCATGAGAAAATTTTGGTGATCTGCAGAAACATTATTTGCATTTTGATATTGCACTAAATCAGGGGCCCTCAAACTACGACCCCTGGGCTGGATACGTTCAATGAACGTTTGTGTTGCTGCAGAGAGTTTCCCCCTGCGGGGTCCATTTGTGCAGGTTGGAGGGGGGGGCAGAAATTGGGCGAAGGCTGGAGGGAAGTGCCGCTGGTGGAGAAGAGTCGGAGGGCCTTGTTCCGGTGGGACTACATCATGGCCTGGAACTGGCTGACCAACTCAGCCTGCTGAGCACCGGTAGCTGGCCTTGCACTCTCACAGGTCTTTCTTCTGCTCGTTCGTCCTCAATGAGGTCCTTCCGCTGAGCCTCCTTCTCGGTCAGATCCAATTGGAACTGAGCCAGCTGTTTTGCCAATCCTTTCTCATGGTGGCTGCTTAGCTCCTGCTTCCTGTTGGGGCCCTAAGGAGCTCGGGTGGGCAGGCATGGAGGGGCTGGGAGGGGAGGGGTGAGTAGAGCCTGGCAAGGCGCCCTTGTTGTGAGCGACATTGAGTTGGCCACGCCCACCCAGTCACATGAACATCTAGCCACGCCCACCCAGCAGTTCATTAGGCAGATCATATTAGTGTTCCGCAGGATTTAAAATTATGAATTTAGTGGTCCCTGAGGTTGGAAAGGCTGGTGACTCTACTCTAGAGGTTAGTTGGAAAGGAGGAAGGAAATGAAACCATATCCACAGTGTGTCCTGCCAACAGAAGGAAATACTTGTAGCCCAGGGTTGAACTCTGGGGTCCTTGGTGCTCTCTGAGCTTGGTTGTGTGGTTGTATGCGCTATGTCTTTGAGCACTTTCTGTTCTTTCTTCATGTGGTTCGACTCTAAGCCAGTTTTTTAAAAGCCTGTCTGGAAAGAGACACTTGAGCACACCTCACAAAGTATTAATTCCAAAGAGCTGGCTACCGTGTCTTCCGTAAGACGGTTTTTCCTCCGCCTTTCCCTTTCCAGGAAAGCAAGAGCTAATTGTTTTCTTTTTGTGGGTAGAGCTTTCTGTGTATTTGTGGGTATACATACTTACCCACAAATGCACACATGTATTTTTTATTGCATACATCCAGTCCGTCAGACTTGTCAACGCTTAAACCTCTAAATAGAAATGATGCTTGGTTCCATTTGTTGAGAATGGTTTTCCCTTGCACATACGTGCTAGTCGTTCCTGACTCTAGGGGGCAGTGCTCATCTCCGTTTCAAAGCCGAAGAGCCAGCATTTTCCAAAGACGTCTCCGTGGTCATGTAGCTGGCATGACTCAACGCTGAAGGCACACAGAGCGCTGTTACCTTCCCACCAAAGGTGGTTCCTATTTTTTCTACTAGTTTTGAACTGCTAGGTTGGCAGTAATGAGAGCTGGGGCAAGTAATGGGAGCTCACTCCTTTACTAGGGATTCAAACTGCCAAACTGCCGATCTTTCTGATCGACAAACTCAGTGTCTTAGCCACTGAGCCACCACATCCTATATTGAGAAAGGTATAATTTTATTAGAAGTCAAATGTATCGCAGTAATGCATAGCCAGAACTGAGAATCACTCACTCAAATCCCTAAGTTTAACTTTTCCCACCCTTAACTGCCTCCCATCGCTGACCACCCCCCACCCCCCCATGATCAATCAAGTTCAAGCAAGATGTTTTCAGAACAGACCCCTCAAGCATGTTGGTACGCAGCTGTTTTCTTCTCCCAGCTGGGTGACCTTGAAACAGTGTCTTGGAGAGATACAGAAGTTACTTTCGTTTTCCCCCAAGCATTCCCAAAGCAGTAAAAAAATAATATTTATTTTAAAGTTGGTTGTTCCACATACATACAGTTTGATGTTTTAACTTGGTGAATGATATGGCTGGCTGGATGGCTGTTTGTGTCAGCTGCCACCTGATATTGGCTTTGCTGTGTGCCTCACTATCATACGGTGGCTGTCTTCCATGAACTCTGACGAGAGTGGATGGGAAGATGAATGCTTGGGGGGAAAGCGAAAGTAACTTCTGTATCTCCCCAAGACACTGTTATTATTTTTTACTGCTTTGCTGGACTCTATTATATTTTAGAGCCATCTTTGTTAGATGACAATATAGCACTAACATTCTAGTAAGAGGCTGCCAGTTTGAAACTCTGCAGAAACTTTCTATTATTATTAATTTTCTTCCTCTGAACTATCTATTTATTTGTGGGCTTCTTTTTAAATAAGAACATGTCATCCGTTCTCCAGGCACTTAAGAGGAAAATTCAAGAGCCGAGGTGGCGCAGTGGTTAGGGTGCAGTACTGCAGGCCACTTCAGCTGACTGTTATCTGCAGTTCAGCGGTTCTAATCTCACCGGCTCAAGGTTGACTCAGCCTTCCAACCTTCCGAGGTGGGTGAAATGAAGACCCAGACTGTGGGGGCGATATGCTGACACTGTAAACCGCTTAGAGAGGGCTGAAAGCCCTATGAAGCAGTATATAAGAAGTCTAACTGCTATTGCTATTGCTATTTTCTGAGCAAGATTAAACTTTTTTAACCCAAGTGACTGGAGACTCCAGAAACTGGACAAAAGATAAATAGTGTGCCTCTGACTTTCTAAAGAAAATCAGTGGTTAAAAAAAGTTTACGCCAGGTTTGAAGCCAGCAGCTTTCTGTTTAACAAATCAACAGTTAACAATCATTGTGCTTCTTTAGTACTACAATAACTGCTGGGATTAGTCTGTAATTAAATAAAATATACCAGCTAAAATGGACAAGAGCAATAACATAAGAGCATAAGGAATAAAAGGGTAGTTTAAAACCACAACAGGAAAACATGCTTGAAGGTCGCCTTTGCAATGGAAAAGTGATGAATACAAAACTATCTTGTCTGTTCCTACCCTGAAAAAATGGTTGCTGGCCAATTCTGGAAGTGAAACAACTGGACAAGATGGATAAGTCCTGAGTTGGTTTGTTGGTTTTGTTGCTGTTGTTGTTCACCTCCAACCAACAGCTACCATTCCCCTGCTTCTTTTTCCAACATAGAATGTCTTGGGGGAGGTCCCTCCCAGCTTTAGGGGCTAGGTTCTCTACCAAAATAGCAGGGGAAAATTAGAAGGATCAAGAAGACAAATTGTTCCATTTTTGACCCACAGTTCATCCGGAATACAATACCTACGTAGGACAGATGGGGAGGAAGATAACCACCAGATTGCAAGTGGTCAGACAAAGAGACTCAAGCTGATTGGTAGCCTCACATTGCAATAAATAAGGACATACATTTAATTCTGCAGCTACTAAGATTGTTGGATGAGCAGGTACAAAAACAGCCAGGGAAGTGATTGAAGCCTAGGAAACTGGCCCCTCATCAATCAACAGGAGTGCTGATTTACCCCCAGCTTATCAAGTACTTAGGAGGCCAGGGCTTGGCAGCACAAGGAAACAACAGGCAAAGACTTAATGGCCAACAACACCCCAAACTACATCTAAAAAGCCACATACAACAGGCACCATATAAACACCATACTCAGAATACCCCAAAGCACACACTCTGCTAGAGAGAAGTTCCCCGAGGATGGGCTCCAGAACGAGACCGAAAAGACGAAACCTCTGGTCCCAGTGACCGACCCAGATTGGATCTTGCAGAATATATACTCTCCCTACATAGTTCATCAAGAATACATACCTTACATGGATGTGGAACTTCTGAGAGAATATGAATGAGTGGAGGAAGGTGAAAGACAAACTAAGAATAAGGTAAAGGTTCCCCTCGCACATATGTGCTAGTCATTCCCGACTCTAGGGGGTGGTGCTCATCTCCGTTATAAAGCCGAAGAGCCAGCGCTGTCCGAAGACGTCTCCGTGGTCATGTGGCCGGCATGACTAAACGTTGAAGGCACACGGAACGCTGTTACCTTCCCACCAAAGGTGGTTCTTATTTTTTCTTCTTGCATTTTTTACATGCTTTCCAACTGTTAGGTTGGCAGAAGCTGGGACAAATAACAGAGCTCATTCCATTAGGCGGCACTAGGGATTCGAACCGCTAAACTGCCAACCTTTCTGACCGACAAACTCAGCGTCTTAGCCACTGAGCCACCGCGTCCCACAGAATAACACAATCTAAGAATAACACAATAGTAAATCATATCATCTCAGTCCTCCACAATGGTGCTGTTCGGTAGAAAGAGAGAAACGTTGGTTGAAGAGTGAATAGGCAGAGTTAAGGAGTAAATAATGAAATAATGAAACACAAATAACATGTCTCACCAGGTCTGTATCGTTTCTGGGTATGTGCTAGACATTTGGTGCCCAACAGAACAGAACAGAACAACATAGTTGGAAGGGACTTTGGAGGTCTCCAGAGATTGAAAAAGAATTTCATCTTCAGAATGCTCTCCATTTCTCAGGTCCCTCCTGTAATTTTACGCTTCAGTACCTTAAAAAAAAAACACGACTTTTTTGGGGAAATAAATCTGCCAGCCATATGGAAGTTTGTTCTGCCTGAGTAAACTCCTAATTCCACCCGCCTGCCCCACTGACAGAAACATTTCTTCCCGTTGCTATCCAGAGGGTTTCTAAATGGTTTTCTCCTTTTCAATCAGAGGTTTCAGTAAGCAAAACATATGGCTACTATAAGGACTAAGAGACGATCGGGAGGATTTAAATCTTCATTAGATCAGGTTTGAATAATTAACCACTCAATGAAGCAAAGAAAAAAAAACAAGTTTCAATAATACGCTTGAAAGACTGTATCGCACTATGATAGTGCATGAAGGGCATCTGGATGGAAAACAGAAAGCATGTGTGTCAGCCAGGATTATTTGAGGTATTTATTTATACTGTAATGACATTGGGGGAATTTATAGGTATTTTAAAGTGAAGTTTTAATGTATTCATGATTTTAAAAGGTTATAGGCCACCAGCGTTCTTAAAGAGTTCTGCTCGGCTCTGGTAAGTTATAAAGATGTCTCCCAAAAGACTCTAAACTGGCAGCATTTGAGAAGGTAAATATTTAACAGAAACATATTCAGGTAGTCCTCGGCTTAGTGGCCATTCAAAGTTACAATGGCACCGAAAAGAGGGACTTATGACCTTTTTTCACATTTATGACCATTGCGGCATTCCCATAGTCACTTGATCAAAATTCAGACGCTTGGCAACTGACTCATATTTATGACGGTTGCAGTGTCCCGGGGTCATCTTTTGTGAGCTTCTGACAAGCAAAGTCAATGAGGAAGCCAGATTCACTTAACAACGGTGTTGCTAATTTAACCACGGCACTGATTCACTTAAGAACTGTGGCAAGAGTCGTAAAACGGGGCCAAACTCAGTGAACAGATTTCTCACTTAGCAACAGAGACCTTGGGCTCATTTGTGGTCGTAAGTTGAGAACTACCTGTAATATAGTTACGATTTGATCTACATTGAATCATAAAATGCAAGAGTTCGATTCCTAATTGTAGGGTTTGATATAAGGAGGAAAAGAAATAAGCTAAATCTACCCACCGTCCTTTAGAACTATTCATACTGTTCTGTCCTTGCAAACCATTAAATGTTTGTAGGGAGATCTCAAAAAAATCAAGATGGCATTTGGGGGAGTGCAAACTCTTGATGCCTTTGTAGTTTAGGTACCAATTCTACATTGCTTTTTCTCCTTTAAAGTTTTCTCTTTTTTTAAGGGTTTCATCCTGCTTTTTCAAGGGTCGACTGCATCCAGCCACACTTCCTTGTTTCTCCCCCTCATTCTTCTTTCATATACTTGTTTTTTTGATTCTCAATTCATTTTTTTTCTGAATGTCCGCATCACTTCAATGTACTTGTTTCACACCGGTTACTCCTTTGGTCATTCAATCTATGTGCCAGCATTCCAAGTAATGCACCCATAGAAAGCAGAACTCCGAGGCAGATAGATTCCTCAAAGAACAATTTATTGGATACATCATGTTGGCGCAACTGGTGAAAACCAACTCTGAACGTTCCCGCGGTTTTCACCTAATTAAAAAAATGAAAGTTTCCCCTTCCTTTCAGGTCGTTGGTCACATTGTCCAATAGAGGTGCTGGCAGGTTGCTTGGTTACTCCACTCCTCCTCTTCTCAGCCACCTGTTAGAATGACCTTGGTTCCCACAAGAAAACTTTTTATTCTGACTGCACAGCCGAGCTCTCATTTCCCCCCTCCCTTGTCTCCTCCTCTGCTTTGTGGCAACTCTGAAGCCTCAAAGATGGCCTCACTTCAGATTTGACACTGTGTGTGTTCAGCATCCATACATTCTTTTCTTGTTCTACAATCACACTTTTCAAACAGCCATTCCCATTGCAGTCAACTTGCTGTATTGTCTAGCAGATTATTGGCTTGCTGTATTTTCACAGATTATAATGATTCCATCCATTTTCCCATCTTAATATTGTACCAACCTACGCAATGTGCTTCCAATAAATCCACCTCCTTATATTCCAGAGCAGGCCTGTAAATAAAACTAATCCAATCTTATTTCAGCCTCTGATGTCAATCGCAGACGTGCATTAACAAATGACTCAATAGGGTTTCTGACATTTGCTGTCTACCATTAGAGAATTAATGTTTACATCACAATTACAAGAAAGCCCAGCCAGAAATGTCAGTGCCTTTCATGGACACATGAACAGACTCTTGTATTACATTAATATTTAGAATGTGTTATTCCTATTAAAAGAATAGCTCACCATAAACAAATGGGAGAACAGAAATAAAAAGATTCTTTAAATTATCCCACCTCTCAGAGCAGTGGTGAGATTCAATTTTTTTACTACCAGTTCTGTGGGCGTGGCTTGGTGGGCGTGGCATGGCTTGGTGGGCGTGGCAGGGGAAGGATACTGTAAAATCTCCATTTCCTCCCCATTCCAGGGGAAGGATACTGCAAAATCCCCATTTCCTCCCCACTCCAGGGGAAGGATACTGCAAAATCCCCATTTCCTCCCCACTCCAGGGGAAGGATACTGCAAAATCCCCATTCTCCTCCAGATCAGCTGGGACTCGGGAGGCAGAGAATAGATGGGGGCGGAGCCAATCAGAGGTGATATTTACTGGTTCTTTGAACTACATAAAATTTCCACTACTGGTTCTCTAGAACAGGTCAGAACCTGCTGAATACCATCTCTGTCTCAGAGATAGGGAAAGAAAACGGAAATTGTTTTCAATGAAACTTTTAGAACTAAAATGTTGAGGAAAGGAAGAAATGAGACGCTGAACTTGCACTTGAAATAGCCCTAAAGATTTCATACATTACATCAGTGGTGGGATTCAAATAATTTAACAACCGGTTCTCTGCCCTAATGACCATCTGGGTAGGTTGGGCTCGGTGGTCATGTGACTGGGTGGGCGTGGCCAACTTAAAGTCACTCAGTTCGATGGGCGCTTCGCCTTAGCTGTTACAATGTAATAAGGGTTAACCAGAGAGGCAGTTTCTGTAAGCAGTTCAAT